>NW_027096549.1:0-23377 GCF_019320115.1 Miscanthus floridulus | reverse complement strand
CAATTTATTTTAACTATATAAAAGCTTATATGAATTGAATTAAATCAAATTTAGATTTGAATTATAAACTAAAGTAAAACAAATCATATTTTATTTATAAAATCTAGTTGCATGATTATTAAGCAAGATATGATTTAAACCATGAAATTTCAGAAATAGTAACATGATAAACATTGTCACTAACGCGTAGATCTCGTTGCTATGAATCTATCGCAACTTGAATGGCTCAAAACGGAGTTGAAACGTAGAAGATATGAAATAACAAGATTTCCTTTATTAAATAATAGATTAAATCTAATCATGAATTTTAAAAGTTGAAAACCTACTTAACAGTAGTATTAACATGTAGATTATGAAATTATGAACCTAACGCAAGTTGAACGGGTCAAATCGGAGTTAAAACGGAAGAGTCGTGGCCTAAACAAATTCAGTGGCAATTCTGTAAATAGTTGAAAACGTATTTTAGACTTAACCGAAACAAAATACGCTTTTATATGGAGAAAACAAAATCTGTAAACATGTTTTGGACTGCGGATTCAATAACAGAAAAACTCAGGGACTCATATGAAAAAAATAGCAGCTGAAGGGGTATGATCTAATATGGACCTTAGATCTGAAAACGGACGGCTAAAATTGATTGGGAGGGGAAGACTTTCTGGAACAGTAAGGCCGGCGGCGGTGATTTCGCCGGCGTCGTTCGATTGCTCGCCGGAGCTATTAGACAAAGCGCCTAGGCTCTAATTCGACTTGGATTTGGCACAGGGAGATGGATAGGAACATGGCAAACTCAATTAGGTGACTTGCAGCGGCTATTGCAAAGCAGAGAAGGCCGACGACGGGCTATGGCGGCAGTGGAGCGACTACTACATGGCGCGGAGGAGCACAGGGGGAAAAAGAAGAAGAAAAGGGTCTCAGCGTGCTCGAGGAGTACTTCCGAAGCTTGTAAATCTCCTTACCGTGACGGAGGGACGACGGAAGGACCCGGCGGTGACGGCTTCTTCTCGGCGGAATTGAGGGGCGGCGCTGGGCACGGGAGGCGTGGCGGCTGCGCCGGGGCTTGGTGGGGAGCTAAATGGAGCGGAGGCTCTCTATTTAAGGGCCGGGTAGTTTGGGAGGCACGGCAACGGAGAAGACGGCGCGGGCATGGATTCCTTCGGTGGAGCAGAGTCCGGTTCGGCGACGAGCAGATGTAGAAGGCAGAGTTGATGAGCGGGCTCGGCGCATCAGTCGCAGAGGAGGCACATACCGCAATGCGAGATGGGGCGGTTGCACGGCGGCTTCGGCTAGGCCGGCCCTCGAGCGGAGAGGGGCGGGGGTGACGCTGGGCCCGCCGGAACGAAGAGATGGACCGACGGCCAGCTGGGCCAGCGGAAGGCGAAAAGCAGAGCTGGGGCTGCTCGGCAGAAGGAGAGTGGGAGGAAGAACTTTGTTCATTTTTTAAATCCCTTTTCTTTTTCTTATTTCAAATCCAATTTCAAATATGAATCAAACCAAATTTGAATGGAGTTTCAAATACACTTTTCAACTTAATAAGAAATTTGGTAAGTTCTCAAAAATAATTTTTTACAACTTTTTAAATTCTTTTATTTCCCAATTCTCTTTTATTTCAAAGCCATTTTTTTAATTTCATTTGCAAAAGCAATTTAACCCATTTTAAATTTTCAATCAAAATCACTCAACCAAATAAACCAAATGCAAGGGCATGTATGCACAAAACATGTTGCTACCTTAGGATGAATTTGAATTTAATGAAAAAATTTATTTTCCAATATTTTCATGAGCACAAAAATTCAAAATTACTTCAATTACCACCTATTTCAGAAAGAGCAAATTTTCGGGTGTTATAGATATGGAGCTTCCATGAGGGATCTTTTCTTTATACTTGCGCTACATTTATGTGAAGACTCTGTCTTATTATACGTGATGTAATAAACACTTGTGATGGTACTATCTATAATTTGTTCGCTTATGTGTATGTGACTGTTCTCTGGACGCACATAAGATTTTGCGTCTCATTTTATCCTTAAAATCGGGTGTGACATGTGCTCAAACCAAACAACAATTTGAGCAGTGAGAAGGTGGTGGATGTGGATCGGTTCTTTCCTTATTCCAAACCGCCCATTAATATCCAAAACTACCGTACCTAATCCAGCAGGAACAAGGACACAAAGAATGCAGGTTTCTTAAGCTCATAAAAGCATAGATCTTGATCACCTAAAATTCTCAATGCACTAAGAGTATTATGTACTTGTGACCATAGTAAAAAATTTCCACCATCCTCCCGTAGGATGAGTATATTTCATATCTTAGACATCACTAGTTTTTAGTATTCAATCATCAACCAAACAAATATCCTTCTGCATACTTAAAGCTTATATAAAAATTATCCTTGGGCGTAAGCAATATCATCGCTTAGTAACTCTGTCTCTTTCCACAATCCTTCTCAATATATATAACTTAACTATCAATGGTGAACAAAATGGGAAATGGTGGGGGCCTCTGCGACGTTTGGCGAATGGGCGCTTGGCACATGACTAGCCAGTCATGTGGGTCCTATACATACAGCTGTAAATTTCATGATGCCAACAAGAGGAGGCATATAAATAATGCCAGTCGTAAAAAGGCAAAGGATCAAGTAGCTGTATATATGGTTGCCACATGACATACTTCAGTATATAGAGAGAGTGCGCATGGCTGTGGTCAGATCAAAATTCTTGACAAGTGTGTTTATCCAATGCAGTAGAATAAGATGTGTGACGAGTCACACCTGACAAGTCCATAAATGTTTGGGATTAGGAGACATTAGGAAAAGTCTTATTCAGCGGTTTAAGAGCATTACAGGATCATCGCAGAAAACAAGTAGACCGACTCAGCAGTAGCGAGGTGGCACTTCTGGAGCTGGATAGGCACACCTTTTCAGAATGCAGTGTTGCTAGCGTACCTGGCCATGTAGTTGAGGTAGGGCATTCTCACTTTGCATCTCACTTGACATGCTATTCCTTCACTGTTTTCAACGCTGAAGAACTCTTGAAGGCCAATTCATGCATGTCGCTGCATCTCCTTCTCCTTTTTGTCTTGGCAGCTCTGAAGTTATGAAGAAATTAATATATTATTTTTTTATTTATTTATATTATTAAAATGGATTTGAACTTTCGTTGATATGACGATATTATGTTGAGTTCTTAGTTTTACAAGCACAGCAATTTTTCCCTTGTGGTGTCCGATCCTGTTATAAGGCTTGGGCAACGAAAAGATACCTAAATTGATCGAATTTTGACTTAATAAGTTTATTTTTATTTTGATTTGTGTTTTAAAACTTTAAACAAGAGGCACCGTGTGGTATTGTTCGGTTACAAAATCTACTGCCAGTTAAAATGTTGTGGTGATCCTAGGAGTTCACTTTAGTAAGACATGCTCACGGAAAAGATCGCGGTGGTTGGGACAATGGGGGCCAAATGAAACATGCAAGAGAAATAGCCAAAGCGCAGAGGACTAAATCATGGCTACAAAACACCTCATCATCCTTCCCATTTTAAGCACACGTACTATATATAGTTTATACACCTGAAACTGGCATAAAATTTAGGTGACGTTTAAACCCAGCTATCATCATAAGAAGCTACTTGCCGATCTAGTTAGAAGAAGAAGACAGATGATTCGTCATTGGATCAAGGATCAACATTGGATTAAGGAGATGTGAATAATAAACTAGCACGAGACGTGAGAGATGCAAAGGTGGAGAAGTGGACCAGTATGCTGACATGGACGGTGACACATAGGAGGGGAACCTTCGGTGTTTAGAGCAACTCTAAGAGAGTAGCCATTTGTGTTGTGAAATGCTATTTTAGGTATTTTTGGAAGAATCACGGCTCCAACCGCTATTCTATCATGTTTTCTAAAATAACAAGTCATCCATCCCGCACTTCTTGCAGGGTAAAAATAGCATGCCGTGAAGGCTCGCCATCTGCCTAGTGGTGTGCATGCAAATGGCAGGAGTACAGGAAATGGGGGAGCGAACCAATCTCAGCTTGACATATCAGCTTTAAAAAATAGATAATGAGAAATTTAGAAAGGTTGTTGCATTACTCTACTCTTTTGGAGGATGTTATATTTTAGAGAATGGCTAAATCATGGATTTTAGGCTCTTATTTTACACAATCTCTTAGAGTTGCTCTGAGAGGGTGCTAGGGATTGGGTGCGGCTTGGGATTATTAGTTAAGGTTGCTCGGTTGCGTGGGTCGAGTTTATTCTTATCCTTGGCACCAATGTAACAAAAAAAAGTGGTTTGTGTGGGTTGGTGTTTCACTTTTGATATCTCTTCTTTTAAATGTAATGGTATGCAGTTGTCTTGCATAGACGAGAAAACATTCAGCACTACGACTCCATCTGCTTTACTAAAATGTGCTTGAAGAACGAGACGGTGATGGACAATCAATGCTCAAACCAAACAACAATTTGAGCAGTGAGAAGGTGGTGGATCGCTTCATTACTTAATTCAAACAGCACATTAATATCCAAAACTACTAAGTACCCCAATCCACCAGGAACAAGGACACCAAAAAATCATGTTTCTTCAGATCATAAAAGCATAGATCTTAATCTCTTAAAATTCTCAATGCACTAAGAGTTATGAACTAGTGACCAGAGTAAAAAAATTGTGCCTCGCCATAGAATGTGTATATTTCATATGTTAGACATCACTAATTTTTAGTATTCAATCATCAACCAAACAGTTATCGTTCTACAAAAGCAATATCATCGCTTACTAACTATTTCCACCATCCTCCCCTATATATAACTTAACTCCCAACGCTGAATAAAATGTGACAGTTGGCTAATGGGCACTTGGTACACGCCTGGCCAGTCATGTGGGCCCTAAGAGGCTGTCCACTTCACAATGCGGAGCATATAAGATGTCATGGCAAAGACAAAGACAAAGCATCGCATAGCTGTATATACGGTTGCCACATACATCAATATATAGAGAGAATGCGCATGGAGTCAGATGAAAATTCTTGACAAATGTGTTTATCCAATGCAGTAGAATAAGATGTGTCACAAGTCACAACTGACAAGTCTATAAATGTTTGGGAATGGGAGACATTAGGGGAAGTTCTATTCAGGGGTTCAAGAGCATCACATGATCGTGCAAGACAACCAGTAGGAGAACTGAATATTTTAGAGGCACCACTTCTAGACCAGGACAGAAATGTCTCATGTCTTATTAGAATGCAGTATTGCTGGCGTGTGTGGCCATCTAGTTGAGCAAGCACAAATTTCTGCCCAGTAGCCGGCTCCAGGGAACGACATGCAGCACTAGATGAGCCTGGCCACAAAAATGTTCATTTTGACTACAGTAACAAGTTCGCCATGCATCCTCGAATTAAAACCAAATTAATCCACCACCTCACTGTAACACCCTAAAATTTGCCGCTTTTCGAATAGAGCTAAATTGATTTAATTATGTATTTTTGTGCTCATGAAAACCTATGAAAATAATATTTTTTTCATTAAATTAAGATTCATCATAAGTTGTAGCAACATCGTTGATGCATTCATGCTGGTGCATTTGATTTAATGTACTGAGTGCTTTTGATCCAAAACTCAAAAATAATTCAAATTTCATTTAAAAAGGATTTACAAAAAAAAACATTGAAATAAAAGAAAAAGAAATAAGAAACATCACCTCTCCTAGTTGTAGCCGCACAGCCCAGCGTGCTTCCTCCCGTAAGCACAGCGGCCACCGTCCGGCCAGCACCAGACGTCAGCCCCATCCTTTTCCTGGTGCCGTGCAGGAGCCGGAGATGGTCTCCGTCCGATGGAAACCGCCGCCGCCTCTGTTTTCTACGAGATTCATGTGATCCCCACGCCCAACCGTCCCTATAAGAGTCTAAGCCCTTTCCTTGTCCGTGGTTTTGCATCTACGCCACCAGAAACTGCCCATAGCCTTGCTTTCCGCCGATCGTGATCTCGCCGATCTCGACGACAGCCGCTGCCGCCAAAGACCTCACATGCTGCTTCGTCGTCGCGCCTAGACGATCGTTGCCGAGTCCCTCCCTTCCCTGCCTGCACGAACACAGCAGCAGCAGGCAACCTCTTTGCCATGGCCACGTACGTCCAGATGGAGGAGGCCAGAGGTACAAGATGATGTATTTACAGTTTGCCACCGATCGTTAATCCTTTACCGTTTCATCGTCTTAACTCCGTTTCGAGCGATTCTAGTGGCGTTAGTTTCGTAATTTTGTGCTAGTAGTAAAGTTTATCATGTCAGTTAATTATGAATTTATTAACCTAATACTAATTACATTAATAATTAGTTAATGGTTTCCCAATTAAAAACAATCATTTTAATTTCGTTCTTGTTCTTTTACAACCGTGCTGATCATGAGGTACACATTAGTAGGAAAATTTATCATGTTTCACATCTTTGAATTTTATTTGTAAGTATTAATTTGATTTGTGCTTATGCAATTGGTTTCTAATTAAAAGTAACATAGGCATATACTTCGGTCTTTTATAAATTATTGTAAATCTAATTAATGTGCAACTAGCTTTCTAAATTAATTAAAAGCAATATAGGTTTTCCACGTCGGCCTTAATAAATGAATATTAAACTGGTTATATCAATTTAAATATATGTTTTGATTATAATTTGTTTAGCTGAAACCCATGTCATATTCAGTTTATAGTGTAGATGCTCTTACATGTTCTTTTAATTTGAAAAGTTAAGTTTATTTGATTAAATAATACATGCACATCCGATCCTTAATACATTATTAATTATTCCATTGATAAATCTTAAACTGATGTAATGCTTACATCATTTTGGTTTTCCTTTTAAAAATAATAAATGCAAGGGCTTATACGTGGTATATATGTTTTGAATATATACTCTCACTTGTTATTATATCTTTGTAAGTCAAAATTTAATTTGCATAAATGATATCAAATAACTATAATTAAGATATGATAGTTTATCTTAGTTTTCTAATCTAATAACTCAAGTATAAAATGACTTAACTCAATTTTTGATATTTCTCTGGAGATATCTATACATGTTTTATAATCATTAAAATAAATAAAGCATATCGATAGACGTTTCGTTTCACCATAGGTCTGATTAGTGTGATTTTCGTGTTTGTGTGATCGTAGCAATGCGTAGGCTAGTTTTTAAACCTTTTTATTGAATGGTGTATTGTTCTAAATTTTCTATGTTTGCTATGCATGTTTGATTGGATGCTTGTGTGGTGTTCTTTGATCATGTCCGGTCGGTGAGATTTGCGTCGGTGATCTAGAACAAGTTGGTGAGCAAGAAGCAGGTTCTTTGAAGGTTTGGACTTGAAGAAGGATCTGAGTTTAAGACAAGTATAGCTTGGGTTTTTCTTTCTGTGACCATGATCTTGGGCTTGTTTAATGAAATGTGATATAAACATAAATGATGAATGTTATCCTTTGGCAAAAGCTGGGACTTACAGTACAGCTGTGAGGGCTATATGGCTCTGGCTCTAGTTGCTTAAGAAACTCTTTTCTAGCTAGTTAGAGGTCTACGAGTTGGGGTATAGGACAGCCTCTGTCCTGTTGAGCCTAGCTTTGGAAGCGGCCTTTTACTTTATTTTTGGAAGGGGGGTTTCTATATCTGATGACCCTATGGCCCCTGGCCGGTTTAGACGAGCTCTTGGGTGGCTTTATATGGTTCTCTGTGTTTTGGGCCTAGCTAACCCAGGCATATCAGAATCATGACTCACAGTGAAGTGTACACCTCTGGCGCAGAGTTTGATAAACTGGTATAACTAGCCGTGCCCACGGATATGGGCGGCCCAGAAAACTAAGGGAATTGTTATATGTTTATTTAAATTGTTATGTGCAATTCATTATTCAGTTACACTTGATCATGTGGTTATTGATTACACTACCTTGTTGCTATATTTGCGGAGTTCGACATGGACTCACTCTTGCAATTTCCCCCACACCTCAGGCTGGATAACAGTCTGTCAGAGACTTGAGAAGTTGGGCTTGTGATCAACCAATCAGTTGGATCCAGTGGAGTGAAGTCTGCACCCGGAGATCAGAGTTGTGTATCCGTTGATTGCTTTCTAAGGTTATCTCTTTTGCTAAGTTCGCTATATATTAAGCATTATGAATTGATACTGCCCCTTCAATTGTAGCTATATGTGAGATTTGAATTCTAAGGCTCACCTATGGTGCATATCTGATTTTGTCCTTAAAACCGGGTGTTACACTCACCAAGTGATACAAAATGCTCATTTGTGGAAAAGGATAAAACTAATAGGTTCAAGATCCAGAGGCATGCGATACTTCGTCACAAATTAACTAAGTTCATGATCCACAAATTAGACTAACAAATTCACTCTCCACGAAGTAAAAAAACTATCAAGTTCATATCATCTATGAGAAGTCCATGATCAACGGAATTGTAAAACAAATAAACCACCACACGACAAAAAGAAAATTGAATTCGTCATAGCACGCCATGCATGTTATGAACAAGTTAGCAGCACCTCGATCTACAGCCTAGGCTTTCTCATGTTAGATTGTACGCTGTTCGTCATGGCCTTTTGTTGGAAATTTTCTGCAGCATACGTGAGAGATACAAAGGTGGAGAAGTGGACCCAGCATGCTGACAAGGATGGCCATACGTAGGAGGCCCTTGCTCCTAGCAACCTCTGTGTTGATCTCTATTGACGTCGGAAGTGATCCGAATCATAAACCAGCAGGGCCTTGACGTCCGGACCGCTACAAACCGAAAAACGTAGCAAGATGTCACACTTTCGTGGTGAAGAACGGAGAGGTTTACAAGCAACCCACCAAAGGATAACCAACGGGCTTGCGTGGCGAAGAACCGGCTAGTTTTAGGCAAACTAGCAAAGAAACCGTCGAAGCTCTCGCCCAGAAGGGACCCCGTCAGGGCAAGGACATTGCCAGGTTGCCCTAGGGCGCCATCCTTGGTCATCGGATCAAGGAATGAACAGCATGGGGTTGGAAAAGAGAGTAAAAGGGTTAGAGTAGAGGGTAGTAGATTGATTTGTTTGACGATTGGATAGTTGGGAACTCAATCAGCCATGTTCCTCTCGTATATATAGAGGGGTGGTCTTATCCCAGTAGGAAAATAAGTCCAAATCGTAATCTCCAAGTTTCTCACGTCCAAAATAGGTCCAAAACCGACTTGGGGGGTCAAACTGGCTCGAAAACAGCAGAAAAGTCGGCTTAGCTGACTCCTAGGGGTTTGGGACGCTGTTTCTGGGCTGAAAACAGCGGGGAGTCAGCTTAGCCGACTTGGGGACTCGGCTAAGCCGACTGGCTACTGGAAATTCCGGGTGAAAATCTTCTGAAATTCATAATTAATTCATCTGGACTCCAAACGAGGCGATCCATATATGTTTGTCGATCAGCTCGGCGAGAGCAACGCAATGATGAAGTCCATTCTTGCATTTGAGGAAGTTGGACAGGGAGTTGGCTAAGCCGACTCTAGCTGGTTCAGCACTCGAAAAGTCGTTTTCTTCGCCCAAACGCCAAATGCGATGATCCAAGTATGTTTTCAGGTCGTCTTGATGACAAAAACAGTGAAGGTGATGTCAATTATGTACTCTGGACAATTTTGGGTGTCAACAATCTCCCTCCATATCTATCTATGCTGGAGTGTGACCTGCATCTCACTTGGGAGTTCTAGCCCTCTTTTGCTACTTACATGAGTTGATCATCACTGTACTCGGAAGTTTTAAGCTTTTGGGTAAACTGATGCTAGTCTACAAAACTTTAGGGTCAGGTGAAAGTACGAGTCATTTTGGGCCTTGTTTTATTTTGGGATTTTGTCCTCTTATTAGCTCTCCTCTATGTTAACAATGGCAATCAACTCATGTTCAGCAGCACTCAAAGATCGACCTAGTTAGCTATTCTCCACTGATCAGCCTTTGACATAGAGAGTGTGCTACTTATGTAGCTATAGGTCGATCAATATTGCCAAATAATAGTACTCGTAAGGCCACATGAGACCTAGCTATACGATACTGGGGTTGGGAAGCATCAGGGAGTTGGATGTCAGCTGGTGCCAGGTAGTGTAGTTCTTGTGAGCACTATATATACCCAAGCACCAACTCGTGAGATCTATGCCTCCACCAGAGCCTTCTGCAGTAACGCGACCTTGTGCGGCTTCACTTTTTCTGGGATGGCAATGAGAAGGCGGTAGTAGGACCAGAGAGAATAGTGGGGGATGCTCTGCCTGCTACTGCACAGGGTTGTATTATCTTTCGGCTCTCACTCTGTTCTCCCAATCAAGGGACGTCTTTTTGGCAGATGAGATGAGCAGAACAAACACAAATCCTGAGCCTGGATATCGCATTTCCCAAGTTGCATGCATCAAACCCAGTGGATTTGTGATCTAATCCTGTAACTAGTTCTATTGTTGACTATACCATAGATCTTGATCACCTGAAATCATCATTGCAGTATGTATCTCCTGAGCACTGAACGTTCCTCCTTTATTAATTTGTCTATTTTTTAGATAAGGAAAAATGATCCAGACTGCATTCACAAATGAATGCATATAGCCAACAATACAGACAAGTAGAATTAAGGATACATAACGCATAGAAACCAAAGAGCGAAAGAGGAAAGAAAGCTAAAACTAGGTTAAGCTCCAATCGTGTCCCTAAACTTCTAACAAAAAATTATTAAAAGTCTCCATAATGGTTGCTTTCTAATTTCTAGCAACCAATCTTCAAAACATCTCTCTCTTCCTCTTTAAAGAGCGCTCAGTGAGTAGTTTCTGATACAATTACTCCTGAAAATTACCTACATGAATGAATTGGTTGTACCTCTACTGAAAACCATGTCATTTCCGCTAAACCAAATTAAATAGCCCAACAAAGAGTAGTTGCACCTACTAAAATCTGGAATCTAGGCTTAGAAGAAAACCTTTCAAGGCAAGAACCAAACATATTGGATACATTAGAAGGTGGTTGAATGCCTAAAGTGATGAAAATGGTATTACAAATGAACCAAGCCATGCGAAAGGGCCTGTAGCCTAATGGTTACGAGAGACTCAGTAGCACCTCAGGTCTTGGGTTCGACTTCCCGTGGGAGCGAATATTCCAGGATTTAACGGCATTGTGCTTTCGCAGCGAGGCGCCTGTGGTGACTTTGTCAATCTCGAGGATTTTGCCGGCCCAATCTTCGAAGATGATTTGTGTGTGTTCGTTCACAAGGGTGAGTGTGCGTGTGTTGTGAGTGTCTGAGTTGTATTATGTAATCGCAAAAAAATGAACTAAGCCATATGGCAATCAAAAAGTTGTTATTGTATGGTTTCACCAGCATTGCAAGAACAACATTTTGGACTTCCTTAACAATGTCTTTTGATCAAACTATCCTTTCTTACAGTTTCCCCTTTCTGCATATGCCAAAGGAAAAAAATTATCTTAAGAAGAACTCTTAGTTTCCAAATATCACATGATAACGTGCCATTCTAGACCAGTACACTATACATTGAGCGAACTATAAAGTTTCCCTTATGTAACTTCCACTTTAAAATGTCCTCGTCATTGTTCATACTAATAGCAGCCACTTTTAAAACTAGTTCCAACCATGGAGCTACTAAATCTCTTCGCAAAGAAACATTGAGAGGAACCAAATTGAGTACATCAGCCACAGTCGTAGCCTTCTGTCTAAGAATTCTATACAATGAAGGAGAAGACAACATTAAATATTTACTACCAATCCAATGATCCTCCCAAAATTCAACTTGCCCTAACTGTACTTGATAGGCATAACTAATTTATCTTCAAATCGTCCACCAAACAACTTCTCTTCTCGTCAGGCTAACATCGATTCTTGACAAGACTTTGTACGATTCCTAGGAAGTACTATGAGGTACCTGAACTAATATCAAGATCTCTCTCAAATTACTCTTTACAGCATCTCTCATCAGTATACAATTTCCTTGTTTTTCACTAGAGAAGGCATAAATACTGGTATAAAAAGGTAATGTCACGAGGCTAATAAGCCACATTTTTCATTACGTCCGGTTGCCACACCAATATAGAAAATGCAGATGGTTATTGGCAGATGGATTGAGATTCTTACGGCTTGAGTTCACCCATCCGATGCAGAAAATGAGAGTGACTAGTCTATAAATGTTTGGAAATGAGAGGCATAAGGGGAAGGTCCATTCAGGGTTTCAAGAGCAGCACATGCTTGACCTTGGTACAATGATGCAGTTGCGAGGTACGAGCAAGAAGTGTAGTGTTGCGCTGACGACCATCTGGTTGAGCATGTTAATTTAGTTTACTCCAGCTGACAATGTAGTTTGAGTTTGTGGCATTCACTGGTGGTGAGGCCTAGATGTCAGTTCAAAGTTTAGGTATTACTAACAGGTGGTTCCTTCGACCTTCTAGCTTCATCTAAACACATTGCAAAAGTGTACTGTCTCTTTGAAGTATGAAATCATGCAACTTGAGGCACCACAAGATATATATAACTACTACTCAATAATAGCTTGTTACCATACCATTGCTTGTTAGGTACAAGATCTACTAGCTACCAGTTAAAATAATGTTTTGGTGGTCTTCCAGATAGGGAAAAAAACACTTTGCATTGGTACGACTTGCTCTGCTCCATAGTACAAAATCCAATATCCAATATCTTAGAAGACTTATATATGTGTGTTGAAAGGGAGCTAGCTGCATAAATATTCAGTACGAATATAAATTTATAGGACACTTAATATTCGAGATGTGTTGCCATGGGGTTGGAAGGAAGGTCAGTATGTACTCCAATTAACAACGAGGAACTAGGATGCATAACGGAATGGAAGCTCAATTTGAAAGGCAATTGTGCCTGAATCATCTCCACGAGCTCTTCCAGAGCATTGAGTGCCATGGAAGACGAATGGTGTGCCAGTAGCCACGCCATGACTTGGGAAAGGAGGATTGTTCAACACCGTGCATGGAGTTTATGCTCTCCATTTGATCTCCCAATCAGACTGTAACAACTGAACTAGGAGTAGAATTCACACAACTCAAACCAGCAGGGTGTATAGATGTCTTTCTTGATGAACAATTAGGAGAAGATTCCTGCAGGATAACAACAATTTGAAGCTGGCTGCTCATATCTTACTTTAATTCAATGGATGAAAATGATGTGAACTTTGTTCCCCCGCCACTTGATCAAATATTCATTAACCACTTAAACTCAAAAAAAAAATCTGAGCACTTTTGCATTTCCCAAATTTTTCACCAAATTCAACCTCAGTGCGACTGCAGTCCAATAAACATGTATTCAGTAGACTAATGGCGTGTTTCTTAAGCTCCAAAATTCTCGATGAAGTAGTATGTTGTGCTGGAGACGGTAGTAGGGAATTTTCTGTAACACCGCTGGTGTTTACGAACTTGCCTTAGTACCTAGGTTAAGTCCTCGGAGAAATCAAGCCAAATGAGTTTTCAAATTTTAGCAAGTTAAAACACACATGAAATGGCACATGTATATTATATGACTCACTTCTGTAGTTAAGAAAAATTAAATCAGTGTTGTAAGTTAGTTTATTTTAGGTGAAAATACGCTAATGAGATCCTAATAGAAAAACTGAATAAGTTGTTTTAATTGTTGGCATGAAAAATATTTTTTATAAACCAAAGCGTAATATAACTTAGGATTAAAAAGTGCCATTTTTGGAGGATTATTTGATGCAAAATAATTAAACAATGTCTACTATTTTGTTTCTATGAGTTAGTACGAAGTATGGGCTACGTCACGGTAGGTTTGTTAGTTGAAATCGACAAGGTTTAGACCTTTAAAAATTAGGGCAAAAGTGTTAAGGAAGGTTAGTTCTAACCAAACCTTTGAATTCTCTAAGTCAGAAATGATAATGGACAGTGCTATTTTGGCATTTAAAATCCAACAAAAATGCCTAAACACTAACTTCATATTTTCGCACAGTTGGTTGCATCAAAGTGAATACTTGGGTAGGGTGTAGTCCCCGAGTGGGTTGGAGTTGTCGTGGCGTCGCATGAATTTCCCTAACATCGCTAGAACGCGTTGCGGTCAGGTTTTGGCGCTCCGTTCGTGAATCAGCGCCTGACTTGATGAAACTATTTTGGCGTGTCTCTATCTCTCTCGGTAATTCATCTAAGTTTATGTTTGATGCTCCTTGGGATAGCCTTCAATCATCAACCAAACAAGTGTACTATTGCACAAGCTAGCATCTCTTGTTAATTATGACCACTTTCCTCCTCTTCCCCAATATAATGTACATAGTTCACAGGAGACATATAAATGTCAATACATGTAAAGGTGAATTGTTTCATTTCTTCACGGGGGTCGCCACAACCCACATCTCTAACACCCTAAAATTTGCTTCTCTTGAAATATAGCTAAAATGATTTAATTTTGTATTTTGGGGCTCTTGCGTTTTTACCCCTGTTTTGTATCGAAATTGAGATTTTACCCCTGTTTTTTTACTTTGTGAATTTACGCCTGTGATTTCAAATCGAGGCACTACTTTGCCCTTATTTGTCATCCTCCACTAATGGTGTTAAATTTTGTACAAGATGACAGAAATGCCCTTGTGATTTTACCCCTGTTTGTTGTACCTGTTTGTGATTTTACCCTTGATTTTGGAATTAGACATTAATATTTGCTCAAATATATTTGCCACGACTTGCAATTATTTAATTCAGATTTAATGTCCAAAAAATATTCAAAATTTTGGCAGCACCTTGGTAATATTTTGAAAGCATTATGACAAAAATATGAAGCACATATAAAACACATGACAACAATCATGGAGAAACATGTCCATACCACATTTCAAAGTCTCTCATACACCATGTGAATATTTCCACAAAAACTAAAAAAACAGTGCACTCACGCGGGCGTAGTAGTAGGCGTTGAGGGGCACGTTGTTGGGGTGGCGGAGGTGGCCCAACACGGCCATGTGGTGCTCGAAGTCCTTCTTGGATGCGGCCGTCGGCACCATGGCGTCACATAGCCGCTTCACGGTCATGCCATCGTCGAGCATGGCCCTGTACGCCGTGCCGCACCCGCCCTTCCCCAGCATCTCCGTGGACACGCGCAGCAGCTCCTCTAGCTCGAACCGCCTCGTGCCGCCATTGTTGCAGCTCATGTCCTCTAGAAACACCATCTTCCCGCTCTCGAACGTCGCGCCACTAGCACCAGCCGCCGCGACGACACCAGCGGCGCCGTAAGGGCTGGAGGAGTACACTATCTTCTCCCCCCTACTGGAGGCACCGGCCACTCCACCACCCGAAGAGGCACGGCCAGAAGTAGCAGAAGAGCAGCTCGGCCACTAGCCCCACCACGGCGAAATCCCCCACCACAATTGCCACCATGGCGGTGTGGCTCATCTTCCCCTTGCTGCCGCCGCCTACCGCCTCGGAGCCCGCTGGCTTCCCCAACGGTGACGTCGCCGCCACCATGGCGGAAGCCGAAGGGCAGTCCCCTACCACGGACGCATTCACTGCCGCCAACGCATTGGGCTGTTGCGCCTCATCCTTGCACGGCGGGAGCGGCGCGCTACAGAGACCAACGTTCTCGCCGGACGCCGTGGCCGAGAACAGTGCCATCGCTGTCGGGATCCTCTCAGACATCAAATTGTTGGAGACGGTCAAGCTCCTGCAGCCTCAGCAGCGCAATGGCGTCGATCCCACCGCTGAGCCAGTTGGAGTCCAGCCTTAGGGTGAGCAGACTGTCGAGCGGCTAAGCGATAAGCACTGAGCAGGATTGCTGCCACGCGGCTCTCAGAGCACCTTCGTGCCCCTCCCATGCCAATAAGAACAGAGGCGGGCGCCCCTGAGCCTTGCTTGAAAGGGAAGGACAGTGCGGGCGGGCGGGCACCATCAGGACCTACGCCCAGGCACCGGAAGGAGACCGGCGGCCGGGCACCACCGCTGCCCGGCACGCGAACAACCAAGAGCCGTGGCCGCCCCCCGCGCCCTAGAACTACCGCCGTACCGATGCACGAACTAGAGCCAGCGTTCGCCCCCGCACATGCACCCCTGCACCCCGCAACACCTGCCTCACCGCGTGCCCAAGTCCATATGCTGCTTGCCGCCGATGGAGCCGCCCGCTCCCGATGCCGCCCGCTACCAATGAGGGCTGTTCTGGATGAGGAAGATGTCAGGGGCAGTGTGGTTATTTCTACTATCCTTTTCTGCTTTGGAATTCTTTTAATTCATTTATTCCCTAGTCCATTTGACGGACATCCAAAGCAGGGGTAAACGGATAGTTCATTTCAAAATAATAGGGGTAAAAATACAAAGTTAAAAAACAGGGGCAAAATCATAATTAGAGTTCTAGGACAAGGGTAAGAACATAATTTTCCCTTGTATTTTTATGCTCATGAAAACATGGGGAAATAATAAATTTTCATTAGATTAAAATTTATCTTAAGGTAGAAACGTGTTTGTTGCATTATGCCGAACGCACCATGTGTTTCTATGTGCAGAATGTGTTTTTGTTATTAAATATGTTTAGGAGACGAATATCTATCTCTAGGAATTTTCCTAGCTTCTTTCTAGAATTTAATTCCTACCTCATTCACCTTAATCTTTATGTTTTGAGTTCCCAATAATCTTTTCATGAGCTCCAATACTTTATTTGGGTTCATCATGTTTCCAAAGTGTCTCTAGAAATTTCCCCAAATTTTTGGAGGTCCGGAGTATTTTCCATGCTTAAATATCAATTCTAGGACTTTTCTAGAATTATTTTATTCAGTGAAACTTAATTAATTCTGAAAATAAATAATATATCACATTTTTCAACCAAACTCTCAAAGCCATGTGCAATAATCCTAATAAATCTCAAAGGCCCATGCATTTATTACTAATGGGCTTTAATGATTATTTAGGTCTATTAGTAAATATGAAGGGTGCAACATCAATTAGTACCATATTGCTAGTGATGTAGATAGTGGAAAGTTTTTCTCCCTATAAATATGTACCAATTCCCTTTGGCAAATCATACTAAACTACCGTAAGAGGAGCCCCTAGTTTGGGAAATCCCTCGTTTAGTAAATTAGATTTTACTCCTCCTATCGCCGTCGCCTGCTGCGCTGCCCGACAGCCGTAGACCCACCGTCGACCGCAAGAAGGCCCTAGATGAGTTCGTCAGTCTTCTCCTCTTATTCTCTGTGCTCTCGGCTCATCAAATCGTGGCCTCTAGGATCCCAAACCGAGCGCTCCGGGGAGCTTCTCGCCGCCGGTAATGGAGCTTCGCTACGCCGGTTTTCTTCTCCGGCCGGTGAGTCTCTCCCCCCCTCCTTTCTAATCTGTGCTGCCAAATTCAATCCAACGGTCCAAGATCGTCTGTATCCCTTCACCGGGTTTATTTGCAAAAGAGCCCCTGCAGTTTCGCGTAATATAACCCGCAGTCCATGCCGCACTTCCAGAATACGTTTTCCTATTCTAAAAGCGTAGTTTCTTTCTAGTAGATTCAGAATACGTTTTCTCTTTCAGAAAGCGTAAAATCCTTCTATTAGATTCAATATACATTTTTTTCTTTTGAAAACATAGTTTTTTCGGTTAGATTCAAAATATGCTTTCATCTATTTATAGTTTTGCACTAGTCTTATTTAGGCCATAAAATCTTAGTTTTAACTCTGTTTTGATGCATTCAAGTTGTGTTAGATTCGTTAATTGAGTAATCTACATGTTCATCCCACTGTTAAATATATTTCAACTTTTGAAATTTGAGGTTAGATTTAATCTATTAGTTTATTAAAGAAATCTTGTTTAATTCATAACTTTTTCGTTATAGCTCCGATTAGAGTGCTTTTCGCATTTGTGTGTTCATAGCGAGACGACGTAGATTCGTTTTACAAACTTTTCATCTTGATTTAATGTTTAGTGTACTATTCTAATTTAGATCTATTGTTTGCTTTGTGTATGATTGCATGGATGCTTGTGTGGTGCTTTATGATTCATGTCCGGTCGGTGAGCTTTGCGTTGGTGATATAAAAGAAGTTGGTGATCTAGAAGAAGTCCTTTGGAGGTTATAATTCAATAGAAGAAGTATCCCATGGGATCATCCTTGTTTCCTATTACTTTAATACATTTAATTCATATTGCATGTGTCACCTTGATAGGGATTCCCTAGATTGAACTTATACCTTATCTCCTATGGGATATGCATTGGTAGTATGATGCTAGTGCTCAATTAAAGACCATGATCTTGTAACTTGACTTAATGGTATATGCAATAAACACTAAAAGATGCTTTTTAGCAACTATGGAACCAGGGGGCTAGAGCATTGGGCTAGTTTTCTATAGTGCTCTAGATTCCTCTCCCTGAAGGACTTATCTATAAGTGAATCATTCCGGGACTTACAGTACAGCTTGTGAGGACTACTATAGCTCTAGGCTTTAGCTCAGTATGAGGACCTTTTCTAGCTTGTTAGTGGTTACCTTATTGAACAGTAAGAATGGCTTGACGAATTGGATATAGTGCGGGCCTCTATCCCCTTGTGTATAAGGTTACGCTGTCATTGTGCCATTGGGAAGAGGAGGCTCTACATCTGTTTGTCGAGTGAATCTAATAGGCCCTAACTTGTTAGACAAAGCCTTGAAAGGCTTTCATAGTGAACCTATCTAACCTTCCTTCGGAAGTGGGTCAAGAGATTAGCTACCTCTGGGCAGAAAGGGTAAATCATGACTCAAAGTGAAAGTGTATAATCTCTGTAGAGTGTAAACACTGGTATATCAGTCGTGCTCATGGTCACGAGTGGCCTTGGAACATTTACGGAATAGATGATGAACACTGATATTCTGATGATAAAGATGTTCACTAATGATTACTGTTTATGCTATTTATTATTTATGTTTACCTGATCATGTGTTTATATGGGCTTGTGAATAAACTTGTTGCCACCAATTGCTAAAAGATGACTCCATTAAAAGCTAATCGCAGTTAACCAGTGTCAGCCTTTTGAGCCTCATGAACCCCATATTATATTTGTTGAGTACGACATTTAAAATCTTTAGAAAAATCTTGGATGTGTACCAGATTGCTAGTCTAGAGGAGTTAGGCTTGTGATCAACCAGTCAGTTGTCTCTATGGACTGGAGTCTTCACCTGAAGATCGGAGTTGTCTTTTCACTATTGCTGTCTAAGGTTATATCCTTTATACTAAGTATGTTATATATTGGTCATTGTCTTTTGATATTACCCTTATTTGTAGCTATATGTGAGATTTGACTTTCTAGGCTCACATATGGTGTGTATCTGGTTTTGTTTTTAAAATTGGGTGCTACAAAGTGGTATCAGAGCAATGCTGACTATAGGACGTAAGCCTAGTAGAAACTGGTCGTTCTAAGGTTTAGAAGTTGCTACAAAAACCATTGCTCTATAAGCCTTGATATTTTCTTCTCTACTATATCTCTAACCTTGCTATTCATCTCTACCTTGGTGCTTATCTAAAGTCTTTGTTCTCATCTTCACTCCTTGATTTGATATGCTTTTAGAACTATCCCTCACCACCTTCTTGTGTAATCTAAAGATGAGTCTTAGGATTGTTACCCCTAGTACAATGAGGACGATAGTATCGTAAGTTGAGTCAATGATTGAGTTGTGCACCTTTATGGCTTTGTCGAATTGTCATTATGTTTATGCTTGTTTGGATCTTTACAATGAATGTAATGATCTTATGGGGTTTGCCCATATTTATTTTAGTTTATAGGCCTAAGGTATAAGGATCAGTGGCAACAAATAGTTGGGTTTTGGTTTCTCCTATTTCCTCGACCTTGTCTTTCGGAGCAACCTGTCTTTATTGGCTTATATATCTATTCTTGGATGACCAAAAATCATGAGAAAATTATATACAATAGTGGACTTCAACATCTTTCTCTGAACACAAGAATCACCCTGATAGCTATGTTGGTTATGTAATTATGAAAATCACAAGATGATGCACTTGTGCAATCTAAAGCCTGGAGTAGATTCTGTTGTGCACTATTTTTCGACTACCGACACTGCAAAATTTGGAAAAGTGTTCTATAAGGAAGTTGTGGAGGATTCAATAAGCTTTAGAATGGTATAAGCTACAACTTCATTGGACTAACAAAATGAGAGTTACGGCTGTTTTAACTGCACTGTTGTTTTTCATCCCGCGAGGAATTTAGATTTCTTATCCTTGCCCATACACAAGAGTCGCATTGGGATGTTAGAATGTCTTGATACTAATTAGCTCATCTAGAAAAAGATGCAAGCTACCTTTTTGTGTCCCCTAGTTGATCTTTTCTTAAGGGGGTAGCCAAAGTGAAGGTGGTTTTATAGATTCTAGCTCTCATTGGGAAGGAATCCTCCCAATTCTAATCCACCGCCATCAAATCCCTCATCTATAGAGCAAGCTTTGATGATGCAGACTCAGTTATTACAGATTATTGCTCAAAGTGTGTTGAACAACCCACATCAAGCGCCACCTATTGATAAGCGTGTTGAATTTAAGAAGGGCCTGCATGCTCAAGGTGCCATATGAAGTTCAGTTATGCTCTCTAGCTCTCATTTGGAAGAATCGGTTAATCTGATAAGAAAGGTGGTACCTAGAGGATGTATATCACTTAAGGGTTTCATAAGCCAGAGTAAGTATCCTTTGCTCGATTGATAAGTTATCAGATCATCTAGGAGGAATGGATGCATTCGTCAATATGGCTCTACAATTCGAGCTATCCTCAGCTAGGAGTCCAATCTTCAACATACCTAGGACAAGTAGGTGTTGATGACATAGGAATGAGACATCTAATAACTACATATGGTTCTATGGAGTCTTAGGAAATCCTAATGATATACTAAGCATGACAAGAAGGTTTGGATTGAAGAAAGTTAATGATGTGATAGGAATCCACTCAAAGATGTGAGAGAAACTCAGAGTCTTTAATAATGAGGTTTGGTTAGAGGTTCAAGGGAAGTTTATCCAAGACCATCAAGATATTGATAGTGTTATGGGAGAAGGTTTAAGTTTGGATCAAGAGACCTTGGCTAAGTTCTTGAAGGAGTAAAAAAAGAGAGGTTCAAGTAAAACCCAAGTATTAGCTTTGTCAGATCAGGATAAGAGCTTTATATCCATTATGATGCACCCTGTCAAAGGTGTGGGAGGTGTCCTTATGCAAGAAGAAAAAGTAGTACCATGTTTATTAAGTCAACTAAGGAAGCGTGAGTTGGATTACCCAACATATTATGTGGAGTTATCCATTGTGGAGCATGGAAGTGCTATCTTCTAGGCGCAAGTGACATCTAGGAGGATCACAAGAATCTACATGATATCTTCACTAAGTTGGTCTTGAGCTTGTGATATCCTCGTTGGAATGAAATTGATTATGACTTGGAAAAGTGCTATCACTTCAAGGAGCAAAGTCATGGCCGATGCCCTTAGCAACGGAGTGTGCTAAGAAGGTTCGGGTGACACCAAGAACTAAGAATTGTATTCCAAGTTCGAGCAACTTAATCGGAATTATTAATGTTTTGAAGATTGGTGTTAGATTGTCTTTCTGATCAAGAAAGTGAAAAGGCTCCGTTAGAAGGTGAACATATGAAGAAAGAGGTCTAATAAGTATGGATTAAAAAGGAAAGGTGACATAGTGATTGGAGTGACCTGAGTATTGTTTGGAGTACCTTTCAGAATCTTGAATCAGTTTGACTAGTTACTTGGAGTATGGTTAACAGATATGCAAAGTAGAGAAGAATCCAAAGGCAGAGAATATATATCTCTTTTATCACCATCTTTCGAATCTCAAGGACGAGATTCATCTTAAGGGGGATAGAATTGTAACACCCTAAAATTTGCTTCTCTTAAAATAGAGCTAAAATGATTTAATTTTGTATTTTTATGCTCATGAAAACATGGGGAAATAATAAATTTTCATTAGATTAAAATTTATCTTAAGGTAGAAACGTGTTTGTTGCATTCATGTCGGTTGCACTTTGTGTTTCTATGTGCAGAATGTGTTTTTTTAAAATACGTTTAGGAGACAAATATCTACCTCTAGGAATTTTCTAGCTTCTTTCTAGAATTTAATTCCTACCTCCTTCACCTTAATCTTTATATTCTAAGTTCCCAACAATCTTTTCATAAGCTCTAAATACTTTAATTGAGTTCATCATGTTTCAAAGTGTCTCTGGGAATTTTCCCTAAATTTTTGGAGTTCTCGGAGTATTTTTCGTGGCTTAAATATCAATTCTGGACTTTTCTAGAATTATTTTATTTATGAAATTAATTAATTCCAAAAATATATAATATATCTGATTTTCCAACTAACTCTCAAAGCCCATGTGCAATAATCCAAATAAATCTCAAAGGCCCTTGTATTTATTTACTAATGGGCTTTAATGATTATTTAGGTCCATTAGTAAATATAGAGGGTGCAACATCAATTAGTACCATATTGTTAGTTGATGTAGATGTGGGAAGTTTTTCTCATTATAAATATGTATCAACACCTTGCGCAAAGCACACCAAAACTACCGTAAGGGGAGCCCCTAGTTTGGGAAATCCCCCATGCAGTAAATTAGATTTTTCTCCTCCTCTCGCCGTCGTCGTCGCCGCCGCGCTGCCCGACGCCGTAGACCCACCATCGACCGCAAGAAGGCCGTAGGTGAGTTTGTCGTCTTCTCCTCTTATTCCCTGTGCTCTCGGCTCATCAAACCGTGCCCTCTAGGACCCAAACCGAGCGCTCAGGGGAGCGTCTCACCATCGGTAATGGAGCTCCGCTGCGTCGGTTTTCTTCTCCGGCCGGTGACTCTCTCCCCCCTCCTTTCTAATCTGGGCCGTCCAGATTCAATCCAACGGTCCAAGATCGCACGTACCCCTTCGCTGGGTTTATTTGCAAAAGTGCCCCTGTAGTTTCGCGTAATATAACCCGCAGTCCATGGCGCACTTCCAGAATATGTTTTCCTATTCCGAAAGCGTAGTTTCTTTCTAGTACATTCAGAATACGTTTTCTCTTTCAGAAAGCGTAAAATCCCTCTGTTAGATTCAAAATACGTTTTCTTCTTTTGAAAACGTAGTTTCTTCGGTTAGATTCAAAATACGCTTTCATCTATTTACAGTTTTATCACTAGTCTTATTTAGGCCATAAAATCTTTGTTTTAACTCCGTTTTGATCCATTCAAGTTGCGTTAGATTCGTAATTGAGTAATCTACATGTTCATCCTACTGTTAAATATATTTTCAACTTTTGAAATTCGAGGTTAGATTTAATCTATTATTTTATTAAAGGAAATCTTGTTTAATTCATAACTTTTTCTTTATAGCTCAGATTAGAGTGCTTTTCGTGTCTATGTGTTCGTAGCGAGACATAGATTCGTTTTACAAACTTTTCATATTGATTTTATGTTTGGTGTACTATTCTAATTTAGAT
>NW_027096548.1:0-60000 GCF_019320115.1 Miscanthus floridulus | reverse complement strand
ACGTTGCACCCTCCACATTAGTAAATAAATGCATGGGCCTTTAGGATTTATTAGGATTATTGCACATGGGCTTTGATCGTTAGAAAAAATGAGAGATTTATTATTTTCAGAATTAATTAATTTCGTGGATAAAATAATTCTAGAAAAGTACAGAATTGATATTTAAGCCACAAAAAAATACTCTGAGACCTCCAAAAATTTGAGAAAATTTCCAGAGACACTTTGGAACATGATGAATCCAAATAAAGTATTTGGAGCTCATAAAAATATTGTTGGGAACTTAGAACATAAATATTAAGGTAAAGGAGGTAGGAATTAAATTCCAGAAAGAAGCTAGAAAATTTGTAGAAATAGATATTTGTCTCCTAACTGTAAAAAAACATACATTTTGCACATAGAAACACGAGGTGCGACCGGCATGAATGCAACAAACGCATTTCTACCTTATGATAAATTTTAAATTAATGAAAATTATTATTTTCCTATGTTTTTATGTGCACAAAAATTCACAAATAAATTATTTTAACTCTATTTTTAAAAGTGGCAAATTTTAGGGTGTTAAAGACGAATGTGAATCACTCAAAACTAGGGGATAAATGTGAACCTGACAGTATACCTTAGCTCTGATTACCACTTAATGGGGACGGGGATCCCGATCTTCCGTTAGGTAGAGGTAACTATCGTTGTGGCGGAGAATGACACACCGATCTAGCTTTTGATCAAAAGATCGAACCCTGCAATCTTAGCATCACAACTCCTCTGGTTATCAACCGAGACACGGATCCGGTTGACCTCGCCAAAAAGGCTAATCTCTACCTACGCAACGAAGAACACAAGCAAGAACAAGAAAGAAAACAACCAAATTGCAGATGAATGATTAATCTCACGATGTTGGGGTCTCACAAACTGATGAACGACAAAATTGTTCTTGACAAATTAATCTAAGCAAAACCCAAAACCTAATGATGGTGGCGGTGTATGATTATAAAGGTCTTAGGGTCATCGCCTACATTGGACGCGCCCCCCTAACGGGCTCAAAGACGATACACGGCCCATTGGACCAGATACGGTGACGCAGCACCTAGACAGATTATGGATGCTGACTTGTTTCGATAATTCCTGTGGATTCCGAAGAGGTTTTGATGTGAGACCACTTGGATTGGCTTTCTTATCAAATTAGCTTTCCAACCATATGTGGATCAACAAAAACGGAGTCCTGATGCGTCCAGGGTGACCAATTTAATGCAGACTGGTCCTGGAGGCCGAGGCAGACTCGAAATCATGTTGGACCGGGCCTCCGGTTTCTGTTGGACGTCCTTGCTGGTCATCATTGCATCCACCTCTTCCTCTAAGTTCCTCAGGACCCTCTCTAATGTTCCTAATTAATATAACATTATTAGGTAGCAATCTATTCTCAAAAGTATGAAAAGGATCACTTAAGAATGAGCTTACCTCTAAATTAAGTTGCCGCCTTCGAGCTCGGGTCATTGGACCTTGCATAATGACTGGAGGATCAGTGAGTGCATCTGAAGGAGTGATGTCCTCATCACTGTTCCCTGATCATCCAATCAAAAACCCGGTGCTTTGCCAATTGTGATAAGCTCTGTTATCTCCTTGATTTTCTCATCTTCCAACTGACCCTTGTGGATCTCTTGTTCAAGTGTAGGTTCCACTTCCAATTCCATTGTATTAGCAACTATTCCCAAATTAAGATGCTCGAATTCAGCACATAACTCCTTAGATAACTGTGTCACTAGAGCTGCATTAACATAGCTCCTTCGACTTAAAGCATCAGCTACAACATTTGCCTTGTCAGGTGATAGTGTACCTCCAAATCATAGTTCTTGATTAGCTCTAACCAATGACGTTGCCTCAAGTTCAAATCTGACTGAGTGAAAATGTACTTCAAACTCTTGTGATCTGTATAAATGTCACACTTATGTCCAACAAGATAATGTCTCTAAATCTTCAATGAATGAACCACAGCTGCTAACTCTAAATCATGAGTCGGATAATTTAGTTCATGCTTCCTTAGTTGCCTAGATGCATAAGCCACTACTCATCCTCCTTGCATAAGAACACACCCCAGACCAAGTCGAGATGCATCATAGTAGATGGAGAAACACTTGTTTAGATCTAGAAATACCAGCACCGGAGCTGTAGTCAACCTTTTCTTCAACTCTTCAAAACTAGCTTGGCATTGCTTAGTCCATACAAACTTAGCATTCTTCTCAAGTAGAGATGTCATAGGCTTAGCAATCTTAGAAAAACCTTCAATGAACCTCCAATAATATCCGGCCATTCCTAGGAAACTCCGGACTTCACTTACATCTTGAGGCGGATTCCAATTCGATACATCACTAACCTTCTTGGGATCCATAGCTACTCCACCATTAGAGATAACATGCCCAAGAAAAGAGACTTCCTTCAGCCAGAACTTGCACTTGCTTAACTTAGCATACAATTAATGTTCTCTAAGTTTCTGTAGGACTAATCTCAGATGCTCTTCACGTTCTGCTTTTGTTTTGGACAAGACTAGAATATCATCAATGAAGACCATAGCAAACTTGGCGAGATATTCCATAAACACCTTATTCATCATATACATGAAGTATTTAGGGGCATTAGTTAATCCAAAAGACATAACCATGTACTCATATAATCCATACCGAGTAGTAAAGGCAGTCTTGGGAATGTCTGATGAATGAATCCTCAACTGATGATAACCAGAGCAAAGATCAATCTTGGAGAACACACAAGCACCTCGTAATTGATCAAACAGATCATCAACTCTAGGCAAAAGATTCTTGTTCTTGATGGTTACCTCATTGAGAGAGCGATAATCCACACACATCTTTTGCGTACCATTTTTCTTCTCAACAAATATAACTAGGGCTCCCCATGGTGAAGAACTAGGGCGTATGAAACCTTTATCCTGTAGCTTCTTTAACTGTTTCTTAAGTTCTAGCTCATTGACTCCCATCCGATATGGTCTCTTGGCTATAGGTGTAGTTCTAGGCAAAAGCTCAATAATAAACTCAATATCACGGTCTGGCGGCATACCCGGCAATTCATCAGGAAAAACATCTAGAAACTCATTAACAACCTTGGTCTTATCCATGGTTGCACCTTCCATCTGATTGACACTGCACACCTTTCTTGCTGTTGTAGTTGCCTTGCATACAACTTCTTCTCCAAACATGGATGTCAAGTGTACTGTACCATTCTCACATTGGATAATAGCCTTTCATGGATTTAGCCAATCCATTCCAAGAATTACATCTATGCTTGAAGCCTTCAGCACAATCGGATTTGCCAAAAACTCTACCCCCCTTATTTCAACTCTTACACTGGGACACATCAGAGTAGCTTGCATATCCCTACAAGGTGAGTCAACTAACATCTGTTTCTTCATAGGACATTTTGGTATATGGTGCTCCTTAACAAAATGATGTGCAATGAAGGAATGTGAAGCTCTAGAATCAAGCAAAACTAATGCAGGGCTAGAGTTGACTAGACACATGCCAAACACAACATCTAGGGCTTCTTGCGTAGATTCTATCGTCACATAATTGACTCTGCCTTACACATGAGTCCGTTGTTTATGGATTCTGTTGTGGGATTGTGGCATGTTTGGCTTCTTTGGGCACTGACTCGCATAATGACCGGGCTCACCGCAGCGTTAGCACTTCTTGCCTGAAGAGGGGGTGTTGGACACACTATCCTTCATTGGAGAGTTGATGAGGGGTTCCTAGGGTGGACTCTGGTTCACATGCTGCTGCTCTTGCTGGTATTGAGGGAGTTATAGAGGAGGATAAAAATCCCACTGACTAGCTGGTTTCTGGTACCTTTGCTGAAATTCTTGCTGGAGAGTATAGCGGGGGCGTGTGTTGCTACCTACAGATTGGCTTTGAATTCTCCTTTTCTTCTCTTCTATTTCCTGACGCTTGTTCTCAATCAAAATGGCCCTATTCACCAAAGTTTGGAAGTCAGGATACACAATAGTCATCAACTGCAGTTGAAGTTCTTCATTCAATCCTTTCAAGAAGCGTTTTTGTTTTTTTGACATCATTGACCACCTCTCCTGGAGCATAACATGACAGTTGAGTGAATTTGTTACGATACTCACACACTGTCATGAAACTTTGTTTCAAGTTGAGGAACTCCTCCTTGATCTCCACCAAATCTTCTAGAACATGATAAGATCTCAAAGCAGTCTTAAAATCTTCCCAACAAATCTGATCTACATCTTTCTCAATCTAAAATAATTCCCACCAGTCTGAAGCTGCTCCTTGAAGTTGACCAGAAGCATAAAGCACTTTCTAATGGTCGTTACACTAAGCTATGTTAAGTTGTCACGCCATAGCTCTAAGCCAGTCATCAGCTTCTAGTGGGTTGCTTGCATGAGAGAATGTCGGCGGATATCCCTTCATAAATTCACCACGCTTGTCCCTTAGTAATGCTTGATTTGGGTTGATGCATACATTCTGAACATAGATCTATAACAATTGAGTCTATGTCATCATAAATTGCTCTATAGTTGAAGGATTTGGTGGCGATGGATTAGCATTAGGGGCATTCCTTCTAGCATCACATGAAGCACTTCTCCTGGTAGAAACCATCTGTTTGCAACATTTAGCACAATTATTGGTTGTAATCCATGATCCAGAAGTAGCTCACATGATGAAATAATCAATCTGAATTTTTTTGGACGAGAACTACTAGTAGCCATTCAGAAGGACAACCATATCTCAAGTTCTAGAAATCATATGAAAACATTCTTTATTTGGCTAGAAAGCTTATGAAATTTCCTACTACTTTCATATAGACCATCTTGCCAGATTCTGAGGTTAAGTTAATCGAAAATAGGGCACAATCGAAACTGTTTAGACTCCTAGACAGTGCAGAAACTTCAACTTGCAGAGGTCATAACTCCCAACCCATAATAGATATGAAGGTGATTCTAGTGGCATATGAAAGATACATAAGTCTTCTTTCATTCATAAAACTTTCACGACTTTTGTGCATCTACCTTTGAAGATATAACCCAATGGACACTAACAGCACACGCAGGGATGAGAAAAACTAACCCAACTATCTACTCACTAGTCCTTATGCCTTGTCATGTAAACTAAATAAAATTGTGAGTATAACCCACAAAATCATTGCAATCATTACAAAGATCCAAATCAAGCATGAACATCAAGACAACCATTCAAACATTAAAGGTTCACCATTCAAGCATTTGGACTCAATGACTCTACTTACGTTACTATCATTCTTGTTGTGTCAAGGGCTCTAAACTCTTCAGCTTCACCTTCATTTTGCGCAAAAATGTGGTAAGTGATATCCCTAAAAGCAATTCAAAGCAAGGGTGAAGATAGGGACAAAATTTATAGCAACAAGGAGGAGATGAACAACAAAGACAAGAATATAGTATTGGAGAAAATAGCAAGGTTTATAGACCAAGGATTTCATAGCAAATTCTGAACCTTAAAACAACCATTTTCTAACTATGCTTGCGTCCTACAATCGACATAGCTCTGATACGACTTTGTAGCATCTGGTTTTAAGAACAAAACTAGATACACAACATATGTGTGCCCATGAATTCAATTCACACATATAGTTACAAATGAATGGGTAATATCAAAGACAATGCCTTTGTTACATAGCGCATAAATATTTGTTACAAAAAATATAGTTTTACTTTATAGTATATACTATAACTCTATTCTTCTAGCGAAGCCTCCAACACCACAGGAATCAACTAGTTGATCACAAGTCTAACACCTCTTGGAAAACTCCACTGAAGAACCTCCATCTGGTACCCATCCGGGATTTTGCCAAAGTATTGAAATAAAACAAGCGTAAGCTACTATCGCTTAGCAAGCATAACATGAGGGGATGCAGACTCAAAAGGCTTGACCTAGCTGAACTACGGTAAGCACTTTTAGTTGGTCATATTTTATTATTAATCATAAGTTGCTAAGTCATGCTTAGGCTCCCAAATATGAATAATTAGAGATATCAACAATTTTAATCATAACCCAAATCATCCGAGTAACCAACTATTCAGTAAAGGTCTAGGCCGCTCATGTTCGTGAGCACGGCTGATATATCAGTTTTACACTCTGTAGAGGTTGTACACTTTCACCATGAGCCGTGTTGCCCATATGCCTGGGTTAATTACTCATAAAACACTTCTAAGGTGAGCAGGCAGGGTACACTTCGAAGCTTTTCCCCAGTCATTCTAATAAGGAGCAGCCGCTAAGGATTTCATCTCCCAAGTGTTATGGAGTAATCTCCAAAAGTGGCACTAATACACGCAACATAGTACACACCCTGGGGATGAGGCCCATACCTAGCCTGGTATGCCCCTCTTGCCCTTTTGGTAAACTGCTAGAAACTAGAAAGAGCATGGTACTGGACTAAGACCAGAGCCATGTGGTCCTCATAGTTGTACTGTAAGTCCTAGGTTGTCACTTAAAGATGAGTCCTTATGGAGAGAAACTAGAGCACCATAAGAAAAGGCTCAATGCTCCAGCCCCCTTGGTTCCATGTTGCTAAAAAGCATCTTTTAATACCATGTGGCATATATCTTTAATTGTATTCTTTAATCATTATTGGTTGGAGCAAACTGAGCATACTACCCTCATGCAAAACCCATAGGTAAATCAAGGACAAAATAATCAATATCAAGGTAAATAGACTCCAAGCGGTTCATTAACATATGCATATGAATTGAGATTGCATTAAAGTGAATAGGTAACAAGGAGCCTCATATTATACTTGTCATAATTCAATGTATCACTGCTGGTCTTGATCTTCAAAGAGTTGCTCTAGATCACCAACACAAAACTCACCGTCTACTCGAAATCAAACAACACCACACATGCATCCATACATACATGCATAGCAAACAAATATAAGCTAATTAGAACAATACACCAAACAGTAGAAATAGAAGTTAAAAAGGTTTTAAAACTATTCTACGCAATGCTACGAACACGCAGACGCGATAATCACTCAAATCGGAGTTAAAACGGATAAGTTATGAATTAAACAAGATTTCCTTTTGTCAATGTTTTGAAAAATGTTGTGCGTTGGGCGTGCGCTAGCCTAAAGTTTAGAGTTTAGGAAGTTTAAACAAGATTAAACGTGATTAAACGTTTTTGTTTTTTTTATAATTTTTGTGATACTGAGAGCAAAGTCAGTACTAATAACACAACTTGAAGTAATAACAGTGATCATACCTCTTGTTGCACACTTGTTTTCGACATGAGTTCCTTTCCTCCTTGGTTTCTTGCATTGAACAGCAGCTAACAATCAATGAGAGACAATTTAATAATCTTGAAACAAAAAATTTAAATAATAGGTAAAGAATAAAAACTCATCTATGAGGGTAGCAACACAAGGCAAAATTGATCTAGCAAACAATAGGGCAGCAGCACAAGGCATCAATTCTGGTCAATATTGTACATGACTCCTTGTACATCCAAGCTTCCAAACAACAGGGCAGCGGGCAGCAGCACAAGGCAAAATATCACATGAAAATATACACACAACAGTCACAGCTTACAAATTAAAGATAGTAGTAGGCAGTATAGTACAGTACAACACACAATAATGGTCTTATGGTCCACACACAAATTAAAGATAAGTAGATAAGTAGATATTAATATTTAGATAACTTGGCAGCCTACTGTTGTTGCTGCCATCGTGCAATCTCCTCAGTCCTCACTCCGCAAATGCATTGCAATTTAGAATTGCTTCTTCATCCTCATCATCCTCATAGGCAATGTCATCATCTTGATAGTCAGGATCTTCAGGATCAGATTCCCACTCTTCTTCATCCACCTCTCTAGCCACTCTTGCACTCCTTCGAGGTTGAAGCTGTTCATTAGTTCCCATTGCATCTCCAAGGACACTCCATGGTATCCCTGTCTCTGGCATTTGTTCTAGCTCATCTTCCTCATCCCTGAAGACAACCAATGCATGATCATCCCCTCCCTCATAGAAAAATCTTTGAGCTTCAGAAGCATCACTACTTAGGAGCACTTCATAGTTACTCTTTCTTTTAATCTTCTCCTTCTTGGACATCAATTTATTATTGAATTGGATGAATACCAGAGAGTTGAGGCGCTCTGTTGTCAGCCTATTCCTTCTCTTTGTATGACGCTGTACATTATAAAATACAATTCCAACATCAGCACATGTACATTAAATTGGGAATAGAGAGCAACTAGTGGAGACTACAAACTAACCTGTTCAAATATGCTCCAATTCCTTTCACATCCAGATGAGCTAGAAGTCAGTGAGAGGATTCTAATAGCCATATATTGCAAATCTGGTGCTCCACCTCCATAAAGCCTCCACCAAGATGCTAAAAAATGAAGTCAAATGTCTCAAACATGTGCTGTTTTGATTGCAGAAAATTTTGTATAGAATTAATTGCAGTACAAATTTGGACAAAAATGATGCAAAAGCTTACCCGGGTTGAACTCGAAGCATTCACAGCTCCTTGCCAGCTTCTTTGAGAAGTTTCCTAGTCTCTTCTGGAACTGTTCTAAGTCCACATTAATAGCCCTATATCCCTTGTCATCATCTATACAGTAAAAGGTCTCCACACACTCCATGAATTTTTCCACTACTGTTGAATCATTGAAGATTGCTGGATTGTTGTAACTGTAGCAAGGATTCAGCATATATGCAGCCACATGTAATGGAGAATCAAGCCTATCTTTCATCTTCTTGTCAACAATAGCCATCACTTCTTTGTAGTTCCTTTCCACATTTCCAAATGCCTCCTTGATCTCCTTCTTTGCCTTGAGAAGTTGTCCATACACAAAACCCATAGATGGCTTCACATCCCCATCAACCAAACGTAGAACTTTCACCAAGGGCTCAAAGACCTTCAAACAAAGGGCCACATTTCTCCAAAATTGTATGTTCAACACTGTGGCTGTAGCATCCTTGCCCTTTTTGGTCTTCGCTTCAGGTAAGTCATACCACTTTGAGTCAACCACCATCTTCCTTAGACAATCCTTCTTTTCCATCATACTTTGCAGTGTAAGATAGGCTGTAGCAAATTTGGTTACCCCTGGCCTTATGATTTCTCTCTTCAAGGTGAAGGACCTCAAACATGCCAGGGTCCGGTGGTGACCATAGACAAAGATAGTGAATGATTTTGCTAGATCAATTGTCTTCTTGAATTTTGCAAGGTTGCCAATACCTTGCAGCATCAGATTGATGGTATGAGTTGCACAAGAAGTCCAAAATATGTTTGGCCTCTTGAGGTGCAGCAATGCCTTTGCTCCCATGTTGTTAGAGGCATTATCTGTCACAACTTGCACTACATTTTCAGCACCTACATCCTCAATTGCCTTGTCAATGAGCTCATAAATAACTTCACTAGTGTGTGACACATCTAACATCTCCACAGACTTGATAAATGTTGTGCTCTCACTAGTATTTGTGCACAGGTTCATAATACTTCTTCTCTTCATATCTATCCATGCATCAGTCATGATGGAGCAGCCATTCTTAACCTTCTCATCTTCACGGTCTTGAAGCAAGCTCTTCGTTCTTGCATACTCCTCATCCAACAATCTACCCGATAATCATGCTGAGTTGGAGGTTGGAAACCAGGACCAAATTGACCAATAGCTTCAACCATTTCTTTGAACTCATCATTATCACAAGCATTAAATGGAATAGCTGCAAAATAGAATGGTGTAGAAAATTATAATTGCAGCAACTAATAATGCATGGATTCGAATAAATAAGAAGGCTACAGCAATAAGGAATGGTAAATTACTTAAGTACAGAACATACCATGTGTATATACCCATTTAGCAACATATTGTTGCACTTGGTGAGTTCTTTTTTTCCAAAGTGCTTCACTTATGTTCTGTTGCCTCTTAGCTTCAGCACTGCTTAACTTGGGATCAATGGGACGAGTAAATCTATCCATGGGTCCTAGCTTGTGAGGTGTACTTGAGCTTCTAGCAAGTGACTCAACTTCTGTCACTTCCTCTTCACCTGTTGCAAGTTGCACATTCTCCCTAAGCTCTTTATCACGTTGTTGCTTCCCTTTCTTCTTATTTGATATTTCATCAAGATTCTGAATGCACTTTTGCTTAACATCATTAGGAACTTTTTGGCACTTCGCAATAGAAGTGCCCCTATGAGCAAGATGTTGCTTAAGGCGATTAATGCCTGCACTCTCATGGCCACAAAGAAGACACTTGACTTTGTTCTTGTCATTGGGATCACAGAGACGCCCCCACTCCTAGCCTATATCAGATGATTTCCTCTTTAGGTGGTTGGCAATATCGACAGCTTCTGGAGCCACTGCTGCAGCACCAGCAGCAACTGCTGCTTTGGAAGCCGACATCCTAATCCCAATCTAAGAACAAGAGTAGAATAATAAGGACGTAGAGTAACAGATCAACACATCAAGGACTAAGGAGCAGTACACATTCAATCTTAACAGGAACAAGAGTAGCATAATAAGGACCAAGACTAACAGATCAATTTCATTGATTGACATACAGAAATCAAAAGAACAGAGCATGGGAAGATGGGGATTTGGGTGAGACCGAGGGAGCACCTGGAGAGAATGAGTGAGGGGCTACACCGGCCTCTGTGTTGCTATTGTCGACTCCTATCCTACGCCGGCGGCCTGCCCTCTGTTGTAGTTGAGGGGCTGTGCCTGGACCGTCCTCTGTTACCGATGGCCCTTGCACCTATGACCTCTATGCCCATGAAGGAGAAGGGGAGCCCTAGCAACGACCCCTATGGCCCTACCAACGACGGTGAGGAGGGACCAGGTGGGAGGAGGGAGGCAGGCGGCAGGAGGTAGGAGGTAGGCGGAGGCAGAACTGGAGTGCGACAAATCCCAACTTCGTTTCTGCGGCCGATTTGTGCTCCCACGTCGGGCCCACCTGGTGTTTCCCACGCCCTCCCATGCTTATTTCCCGCACGCATGCGCGATTCCCTCCCTCTTCCCGCTCGCGTGCCGGACGCTTCCCCGCTCGCGAGCAACGCGTTTTCCACCGCCTAGACGTGTTTTTTGACTGACTACGCGCGATTAATCTCTGCCACACGATTAAACAAGCGCCTAATCATGCACAACGTTTAATTCAATGTTTACCCCCTAAACGCAACGCTGGGCCAACGTTCAGCGTTTAAACATGATTAAACGACGTTTAATGACATTTTTCAAAACATTGCCTTTTGTAAAATAATAAATTAAAGCTAACCTCGATTTTAAAAGTTAAAAAGATACTTAACAGTAGTATGAACACGTAGATTATGAAATTACGAACCTAATGCAAGTTGAACGGATCAAATCGGAGCTAAAACGTGAAAGTTATAGCCTATAGAAACTAGTGGCAAAACTGTAAATAGATGGAAACGTATTCTGGATCTAAACCAAAGAAACTACGCTTTCTAAAAAAGAAAACGTACTCTGGAAAGATGCTGTGGACTGCAGGTTAAGTTATTCAAAATCCCAAGGGCTCTTTAGAAAAAGACAGAGACTACGGGTTAAGATCCAATTAATTATAATGGCCTTTTTGTAAAAACGCCAGTGAAGGAGTATCTTCTATTTGGGATCGTCTGATCTAGATTGGACGGCTATGATCAAACGGAAGGAAAAGAGAGAGAGAGCTAGCTGGCCGACGGCGAGGTTCACGGTGGCGCCATGGCCGGAGGTAAGCGGTGCTCGGCGAACTCGGTCTACGGACCACCATTGAACAAAGCAAGAGCACGAGAAGCTAGAGGAGACGACAGCGAACTCGGCTAGATAGTTTACCTCGGTGTGAAGCAATAGAGGGAAGCGCGGCGCTCGGCGAGGTGGACGGCAATGGCAGCGGCTAGGGCTAGGCGGTGACTCGGCATCTCAGCGAGGGTGGCTGCGGCGCTGGAGCTTGGGACGGAGGCGGCGGCACGGGGCTAGGTATTTATGTGGTGGGGGCGGTTTGGGGCACAAGATATGGAGGGGAAAACGTGGTCGCAACAGAGTCGGAGGCGGCGGTGCAGTCGTGCCTGAGGCGGACACGGTGCGGAGGAAGACGGTGCGCCTAACGCGTGGGACCCGACTGTCAGCTAGAGGAGGGCGAACGCGATCGTGGCTGGACTAGGCTGCGAAGCCGGACCGGCGCTGCTGCTGGGCCGACGCGGAAGGGAAGGAGCGGGCCGACGCTGGAAGGCAGGAACTGGCCGCGGGCGCAGAACCTAGGCCAACAGGCCGAATAGGGAGAGAGAAACAAAATCATTTCCCCTTTTTTCTAATTTCCAAACCAATTTTGAAATGCAAATTAAAATCAATTTGAAGTTTAATTTTCAAACCACACAATACAAAAACAATATGCAGCAGCATGAATGCACATACATGTAGGTAACCTTATATTTGATTTTAATTTGATAAAACTTTATTAGTTTCCTAAATTGAAATGCCCACAAAAATGCATAATAAATCAAATTCTCCTATTTTAAAATATTGCAAATTTTAGGGTGCTACAACTATTAACCGTAGCTAAGCCTGATTTAGCTCTCTCATGCTCTTTTGATCGAAACCTATAGCCATTGACATCATAGCCCCCATAACTGGTTACCCTACTACGAAAACCATTAGATATTTGGCATCATAGACATTGACATCATGCTCTTAAGTTGTTGGATTTTCCTATAGGAAAGAAACAGAACTGGAGAAAGAATTATAAAAGAAAGCCCTATATATTTTTCTGTTTTGCTGTTACCTCTCAAATGGATAGTTCCAACGGGCTTGGACAGGACCTAGCCGAGCCTCGTAAGGAAGATGAATAATTAGGTGCTGCATTGGATTGAAGAAACTTGGTGGAAATATCTTCTCCATTTTGCAAAGAACTACTAGTTGTTCTAGTGAGCGAATGTTGTCCTTGTTCAATTCTTTGGCACAAAGCTGCCTATAGAAAAAGCTAAGCTTAGCCAAACACAACCATAAACTTTCTGGAAGGAACCCTTAAAAAGCAACAGGAGCAAGCGTTCCATGAAGATGTGGTAATCGTGGCTCTTTAGACCCAAAATCTTCCTTGAAGTCAAGTTGACCCCTCTTCTAATGTTGGCTGCATAGCCATCAGGAAACTTGAGTTCTTGGAACCATTGAAGGATTGGTGGTTTGTCATTCCTATCAATGCAAAATCAGGCCCGAGGCCTGTCCCATTGGCCATTTGACTTTAGCCTCAAATGTTGTGAGGGACGGTGGCAAATTTCAGCTACATCCTGTCGAGCCTTAGCATTATCTTTAGTCTTATCTAATATGTCAAAGCATGTATTCCATATAGCTTCCCCTAAGTTCTTTCCATTATGCATTAAGTCAATGTTGTGGCGCAGCAATAACTTACGGAAGTATGGAAGTTGCCAAAAACAACTAATATGGGTCCAATTGTGCAATTTGCCATAGTTTTGTGTGTCATCCACCAACATGTTCATTTGGGCTAAGATTTCCTCCCCCGTTAAGTGCCTTGGAGGCTCATCATGCATGACTGTGCCCTTTCTAAATCCATTAGCATCAGATCTGAATACATGGTCTATAGGTAAGAAGCGCCTATGGCAATCAAACCAGCATACCTTGTGACCATTACGGAATCGGAATGCTTTAGTGTCACACAAGCATACTGGGCATGCAAGCCTACCATGGGTGCTCCATCCAGAAAAGTTACCATAAGCAGGAAAATCATGGATTGACCACAAATAAGATGCCTGCATTTTAAAGTTTTGCTTGAGTGAGGCATCCCAAGTTTCAACCCCTTCCCATAAGTTCAGTAGTTCATCAACTAAAGGTTGCATAAGTATGTTAAGTTTCTTTCCAGGATGTACTCTGACTTCATGATAATGCCGGGAGGAAGATTCAATGGAGTCACAAAAACTGGCCAGCAAGAATAAGGAGCTGCATTTATACTGAAGGGTGTAAAGCCATTTGTAGCCACAGCAAGGCAGACATTTCTAGAATCAGAAACAAAATTAGGAAAGTCTTCATCAAACTGTTGCCATGCTTCCCCATCACATGGGAAGGCTGCATCTTATTTGATGTGGACCGCTTGTGAGACTGCATCAACTTTGCGGTTGTTTCATGTGCATATAATCTTTGTAGCCTATCTTTGATGGGAAGGTACCGCAATACTTTATGTGGGACTCTATCATGTCCTTCCTCATAGCGCGAGGTACCGCAAACATCACACTACTCTTTACTTATATTGTCCTTATAGTAAAGCATGCAGTTAGGAAAATCTGCACATAGTTTTAGTTTCGCAATTTGACTACTAGACCGACAGCAGAGGCCAAACAAGCAACTTCCAATATGCAGTTCCAAATATTTTGCAAAATGGAATGGTACTTGGCGGATTGACTCACATCAACTGGCGTTATTGAGCTGTGAAATGATATCAGCCAGATTGACTCACATCAGAACTACATAAAAAGGAACCCTGAATTAGTTATATAAACCCTACCAAGCATTCATTTATCCCATTGGCTAACTCTGGTAAAAGAGACCGAAAATCCATATAATGTAATCACAGTTCATAAAACATCTATACCATGGGAATTGTGGATACCTCTTAGTTGCCGTTGCGGATCACAAACTCATTCACCAAAAATACCTACAATAACAAAATTGATTTTCAATCAACATTAAGTGAAAAAATTGGCAAAGGAAAGAGGTGCTTGAGAACAGCAGTAGTCCTTTCTCCATTATGCAATAAATTACAGTGTAAATGGCAACCTCACTACTAATTTTGTTCTTTGTATTATTTGGACTTTAACATGTAAACTGACATGCGCCAAGACTAAAAAAATAAAAATCCAGTTGTGTTGTGAAACTAACAAGCAAGACGAGCATCAAATTTTCCCATCGACTTTGACATCAATTCGACAGAAACTGAATGCAACTCAAAGCTGAAAGAGGCATTCCATCGAATACCTTTCCTACGAGATTAAGATACAAACAAGCCACACCGAACAGGAACCCTAGGTATGTGTACAAACAGGAATACAAGACTAGATCAGTCTCTGAACAAAACCATGCTCCTACAAACAGATTAAGGATGCAGACGTTCATAGGAAGGAATGGAGACTTGGTCATGGATCAGCGTGCCTGCTGGTAGAGAAGTAGCAAGGGGCCTCCGACCTTCTGATGACCATCATGCCTTGTACTGCCCTCAAGCTCCCAATCTAGCCTGCCTCCGTTGTCGCCCTCGTCGGGTGCACCTTCTTCCTCCTCGCCGCAGCTAGATCCACCTCCATCGGGCGCATGCACTTCGAATCTGGGCGGGGGAGGAGCAGGCGGCGTGGGGGAGGTGAGCGGGGGAGGGGCGGGGGCGCGTTGGGGAGGGGCGAGGGAGGCCAGGGCGGGGGAGGGGCGGGCGGCGGCGAGGTTGGCGAGCGGGAGAGGGGCGGGCGTGGAGGAGATTAAAAAACATAGGCCACGCGTCCGCATGCCAGAGTTCCGTGAGACCGTGGAGCGCGGAGGGGGCGCCGATTTTGCGGTAGGAGCAGTAAAACGTCTCTACGAGTCCAAACAGAATTACGACAGAAAAGGCGTCTCAGGGGTGCTTAGTTCACTCGTCACCACCCAAACCAGTCTTATTTAGTCACTTTTATTCAAAAACTATGATTAAATAGGACTAAAAAGTGCATTAGCTAACTAGTCACCCAAGTATTGCTAAATGGGATTAAAACCCACCTTTTAGTTAGGCTGCCTCATCTTTTAGTTACTTTAGATCCAAACACCATGACTAAATAGGACTAAAAATGCCTCTTTTAGTCCAAACCAAACAGAAGTAACTAAACTTTAGAAACAGGTTTAGGTGACTAAATTTTAGGAGATGTGAACCAAACATGTCCTTAGAAAAACGCCTCAAAATATTGCAGGTAACTAAGGTATTTTTGGCAAAACGGCTCTAATTGTTACATGTAATTAAGACGTTTTTTAATTTGGCCTTCAGAAATATGCTTTCGGAGGCCATTTGAGATAAATGCCTTTATACAACAAGAAATTAAGGCACTTTAAAAAAATGCCTTTGACAAAATGCCTTCCGTTAACAGGTGACTGCTACTGAAACCGATTAACGGAGGCAAGAAAGACCTCCATTAGCAAAACGCCTCTGCTAATCAACTTTCTGGAGACGGGCACCTTAACCCGTCCTGCCTCCTTTAATCTCATTAGCAGGCCGCCTCCGTTAATGGTTTCTAGAAAATCCAAAAAACCAAAAAAGCTGGTGTTACTCTAGCCTCAAACTTGCGACCAATCACTCTGTTAACACACAAATTTGGTAAGCTTACCCTGAAACTGAAGGAATCACCTGATGGTATAAAAACAAGAAAATCCCCTAATTAAAAGATATTTGTGAGCTGGCTAGGAAATATTCTTTAATATATTTAGGAGAGGCATGGCATCCAGGAGCTCCCCACGTGAAGATAAAGGAAAATCGAGAAGAGCTGGAAGATTAAAGGAAAGAGAGACCTGGATACCTACGTACTGGAATCCGTGCATGAAAGAAATTGATTGATGACTCCTGGTTACCTACGCTGTGAGGATGCAAGCCAACAAAATAAGCTCAAGAAGAGGAAGCACATACAACTAACACCACACTCAGGACAAATTTTGGTGCTTACACACTCAGGACTAACACCACACTACAACTAAGACCCACACGATCACTTGTGAGCATGTGAGCATATATAGGATTCTGTCATTTTATATAAATATTTCATAATCTTGTATTGTATATTTTAGCTACTAAATGAATTCAAATAAAAAAATTTTAACTGCAAAGTTTTAAATCTTGTCAAGCATTATGGTATATGCTGTGTCTCTATCCGAGATTGTTTGAAAATTTCAAAAATTTGAATCTCAAAATATATGAATTTTAAACAAATATTTGAGACCTAAAAACTTCAAATTTAAAACTTATCAACAGCAAACATGTAGATCAAATCGGCTACTACAACTTCGGTATTAACCATGTGAACATATATTCAAGGACGTTTAAGGATTCTAAATTTGATTTCAAAATTGATGAACTTACGACACACATTTAGGACCCTAAACGACTTCAAATCAAAAACTTTTTCAACTACAAAGATGTAGATTGTATTAATACCTACAACTTTTGTATAGATCATGTTAACATACGAGCTTGTTTGAAAAAATTAAATTTCAAATAACAAAATCTGTGAACTCTAAATAGTTACAAATCAAAAACTTTTCAACTCAAAGTTGTAAATCGCGTTCAGAGCTACAAGTTTGATATAAAGTTTATATTCATGTGAGTTCATATGGAAAGTTATGAGTTGTTTTTTGTTACAACTATTTATAGAGACGAGCATCTTAAGACATCCGCTCTATAAATCGATTTATGGCCACTGACGCTTAGAATGGCCCCCTTTGTTAATAGCAATTTTCAGAGACTGGCATCTTAAGATATCCTAAGATATCCGCCTCTGAAAATAGATTTACGGAGGAAGACGTCCTAAGATGACTGCCTCTGTTAATTGATAATTTTTAGAGACGGTCGTCTTAGGACGTCCGCTTCTGTAAATGATTTTCAAAGACAGGTATTTTCCTGGAGCCCCGGTGACCATTTACGGAGGCCGTCGCTAGATGTGTCCGCCTCTGTTAATGTCTGGCCCCTATCTGGCAAAATTATATTTGTAGGAGTGTTCGTAACAATTCTAGGATAAATATTATATTCATCATGTGTATGAAGAAGAAAGTTGGGGTAGAGCATCGAACCTTGCTTGGCCTTTGGTTGAGGTCAGCGAGAGGAGCTTGGAGGGGATCTAGGCCGGAGAAGAGCTCACCTGGGAAAGAGACTCAACTAGAGATGGGCTCAACCAAGGTGTACTCCGCAGGAGGAGCATGAACGGGAGGACCTGGGCCACCATGTGTATGTTACGGAGTATATTTTAGCAATTATGAAGCGTAATGTTCTAGAACTCATATACTAATGACACTAACAAATTATTTAAAATTATACACAATCTATATTACTTTAGACAATTTCATACATTTTTACGAAAATGTTTGACATATCTATATCATTAATTGTGGGGGTATAGCCCCCGGTATCTACAAGACAAGATATGGGCCGCACCATCAGAGGTGGCCCGGTCCACAAGATCAAGGCGTGTGCGGTGCTGCTCGACGTGCACCGCAAGTTATTATATAGTACCAAATATGATACTTTACTTGTAACCCTACCCCTCCAGAGTATATAAGAAGAGGCAGGGGTCCCCTAGCGGACAAATCTATCTACTACATCTCAATACAATACACCAAAGACACAGGACGTAGGGTATTACGTCGATCAGACGGGCCGAACCTGTCTAAATCGCTGTCTCTGCGTCTCGTGTCACCATCCGGTTCCTGATTACGCGCACCCCCACCGACAAATCTACCATCACGGGATATCCCTTGGTGGACTGTCGAGCATCTTTTGTCAACAGTTGACGCGCCAGGTAGGGGTGTGATATGCATATACGCATCTACTGCTTATGAACTGACTCCAACACGAAGTGAGCCGCCCAGACAACCAGCCGTCCGAACTCCGTTCATCTACTTGAATATTACGTCTCGCCGATTACACCACGACCATCCCGATCTAAGCTCAACTTTGTCAACGCCGACCAGACAACGCCATACGCCGCCGATCAGATGCTCTGTCCAAAGCTAAGTCACGCTTTAATATTCTTCTAAATATTCTCCAATCTCCGTATATCGCCATAATGTTTCTCCAAACCATTTTCTCCATATTTGCTCTCCAAACGATTTTTTGAACTCCGAACAGTCATGTTGATGCTCGGACGCCTCCAGAGACAGCCCTGTCTCTGGCTCCTCCCTACACGTGCTACGGGCTCCGCGCTCTACGTTATGGGTGGTCGACAGTGGCTCCTTGGTCACGCATGTTCCTCCTACACGTGCATGAGCTCCGCGCTCCGCGTTATGGTTAACGGGCTAGCTAGAGCTGAAGACTCAGCTACACACTAACTGTTTGGGCGGTTTATATTAAATATAAATATATCTTCACGCCAACTGATCGCCGAACTGCATACGTCGTTTCATCACCATTGCTGATTTTTCTCCGGAGTTCATTTATTTGTACATCATGTACTACCTGTTCTACATATTTGTTTTGCAGGATCATCGTCCAGATGATCTGATCACATGGTGCTCAGATTTCTCCATCGATCAACTGGTCGGACCGCTAGGTTCATGGACTTCGTCGCCGACCAGTTGATCGGACTATTCGCCGATCGTTTCTAGTCAATGCTCACTTCACCATCGACCAAATGACCAGACTGTTCGTCGCTCGTGCTTCATCGCCAGCTACGCCGATTACTCCTCGACGCTCGGACTCTTCATGCTCGAGGACTAAGTGGGCACACTTCACCACACGGATGTTGCCAGCTACGCCGGTGCTCGGACATCACCGCTACGCCGGGGACTCCTTAGTGCTCGGTCATCGCCGGCGACGCCGAGGACTCCTCGCTCCTCGGTGCTCGGACATCGCCGCTTACGCCGGGGACTCCTCGGTGCTCGGCCATCGCCAGCGACGCCGGGGACTCCTTGCGCCTCGGTGCTCGAACATCGCCAGCGACGCCGAGGACTCCTTGCTCCTCGGTGCTCGGTCATCACCAGCGACGCCGGGAACTCCTCGCTCCTTTGTGCTCCGTCATCGTCAGCGACGTCGGGGACTCCTCGCTCCTCGATGCTCGGACATCCCCAGCGACACCGGGGACTCCTCGCTCCTCGGTGCTCGGTCATCGTCAGCGACGCGGGGACTCCTCACTCCTTGGTGCTCGGACCTCGCCGCCTATGCCGAGGACTCCTCGGTGCTCGGACATCGCCAGCTTTGCCGGGACTCCTCGGTGCTCGGACATCGCCGCCTACGCCGGGGACTCCTCGGTGCTCGGTCATCGCTAGTGACGCCGAGGACTCGTCGCTCCTCGGTGCTCGGACATCGCCAGCTTCGCCGAGGACTTCACGGTGCTCGGACATCGCCACCTACGCCGGGGACTCCTCGGTGCTCGGTCATCGCCGACGACGTCGGGGACTCCTCGCTCCTCGGTGCTCGGACATCGCCAGCGACGCCGAGGACTCCTCGCTCCTCGGTGCTCGGTCATCACCAGCGACGCTGGGGACTCCCTTGCTGCTCGGATCTTGCTATGTCTCGTCGGTGTGCTATCAAGCTGCTCCATGCTATTCGGATCAAGGTGCTGATCTTGGGCAGCACGTCTGGGGTCTTGATACGTGCATGTCGGACGACGTCGCCAAGCTTTCAGACTTCTTTTTCTTTGCCCCTGCTACAAGATTCATTCTTCATCTTTCAGTAGGCTCGGGGACTAAGTGGGCACACTTCACCTTGCGGTGAATGTGTTTGTTCTCATCTCGAGGCTATGCCCGGGGACTGGCTGCCTGCTCGGCTAGTCTTCTACTTTCTGACCCTGGCACCACGTGACTACGTCACCTACTGGCAGGCTCGGGGACTAGCTGTGGGGGTATGGCCCTCGGTATCTACAAGACAAGACATGGGCCGCACCATCAGAGGTGGCCCGACCCACAAGATCAAAGCGCGCACCGCGCTGCTCGGCGTGCACCGCAAGCTATTGTATAGTACCAAATATGATACTTTACTTGTAACCCTACCCCTTCCAGAGTATATAAGGAGAGGTAGGGGTCCCCTAGCGGACAGATCTATCTACTACATCTCAATGCAATATACCAGAGACACAGGACGTAGGGTATTACGTCGATCAGACGCCCCGAACCTGTCTAAATCGCTGTCTCTGCGTCTTGTGTCACCATCCGGTTCCTGATTACACGCACCCCCACCGACAAATCTACCATCGCAGGATACCCCTCGGTGGACTACCGAGCATCTTTTGTCGACATTAATGTAATAGTAAGCACAGTTTTTTTTAATATAGCAGTAGTACATATAAAGTCATTATAAGAAAAGTCAACATCTTGAAAAGTAAGGGAGGTTAGTGCAAAACAAAAGTGGTTATGACCATCTTGACCATTGAGATTCCTTTGGAGTAAATACTAAATAGTGCTAAGGATGGTTCAAATTAATAATAGCACCACTCCAATCCTAGATCTCATTGCAAGGTCTACTACGAGCGATGTAGTGTGGGTTTTAATGACTAATTATGTCACTATAGTACTTAAGAATGGTGTGGGTTTTAATGACTATAGTCATTAATAAAATAATCTCTCGGTTCCAAATTATAAGTCGTTCTAACTTTTCTATATACATAGCTTTTAATATGTATCTAGACATGTTGTATATCTATGTGTGTAGTAGAAGATATGTATCTAAAGAAAGGCAGGGAGTAAAAAATCCAGGGAGTACAATAAGGACAAAAGTTTCAACTTAACCTGTGGGGATAAAAATGTTATAGCAAGTTATAAGATCAAAACTTGAAAATCAAAATCTAGATTCATGATTTCACGAGACATGGACTGCAAGAAGAATCATCGTAACTTAAGCTAAGGTTCTAACTAAATACATATCGAAAATACACAGGTGTGCCATGCCAAGAGGAAAAAAAGACTATAGATTTGGAGAAAACATATGAGCAATAAGCCTCTGAGCCCGCAATATAGTGCATTCCAAAAAATTTAAGACAACTTAAGGAAATCCTCAAATGACGCATGTATCCATAGATAAATACAAATTAAGGTGTTTCTTCTCAAATTATGGTTTCCTTTCTAATAAACTCTTGCCGAACCTAGGCATTGACACATATAGAATGCAATATAAATTTTAAAAGTCACAATGCACTATATTTCAGGACGAAGGTAGTAATTGGTAAGTTTCTAATACTCCCTCTGTCCCTAAATATATCAATTTCTATAATCCGTGCAAGTCAAAATATTTTATGTTTGACTAACTTTATAGGAAAGGGTAACAACATCTATGACATAAAATGAGCACATTATGAAAATTTATTCTATGGTATATCTAATGATACTAATTTGATGTCATAAATCTTTATAGGGTTTCCTAGAAATTCGGTTAAAATTTAAAAAGTTTGACTTAAGATAACTATAGGAATCTATTTATTCAAGGAAATAGGGAGTATAAGTAATTTTACTGTTGGTATCAAATATATACATAGAATGCTTGGTCTCAATTGTTCGAGTTCGAGAGCTACAGTTGTCTGGCTTTGGAGTTTAATGGCCGAAATAAATAAAAAAACTCCCGCTCTAGTTCTGTTGCCAAAAATAGACCTTTTCTTTTCACTGAGGCATGCATTTAATTATGTGAAAAAGTTATGGAGGAGTCCTTCCGTATCACAGCATCTTGTACGGATTTTTAAAACAATAGATGTTTTACCATGGTTGGGAAAGTACCGTGATACCTCCCTATTTTTTAAGTAATTAAATGAGAAATATATTGCAGTCGGTATTTTAGCAGTTGAGGGTGTGCCCTTCTGGAATTAGACGTCATGGGCCGATCACCGTTAGCCCAGCCCAATAGACCTACCCTCAGCGCTTCCTTCTGTCGCCGCGCCGACTCCATCCTCGCGAGTCGCGACTGGGAGAGGGAGACCGAGCGCAGGCCGCAAAAAACCCCGCCGCCGCCGGTCCGCCCGCCCGGCAGGCAGCGCCTGCCACGATTCCACCCCATCGGCCGCCAGCACCCGCCGCCGGGCCGCCCCCCCGGCCGCCCGCGCTCGCCGCCCAGCCACACACGGGCCACCCCTGCCGCTGCCGCGCCCGCGCTTGGCCGGAGGCGCCTGGCGCGGTGGCCCCCTCTGTGCGGCGCATCTCCCTTGTGACTTCTAAAATTTATATTGCATTCTATATGTGTCAATGCCTAGGTTCGGCAAGAGTTTATTAGAAATGAAACCATAATTTGAGAAAAAACACCTTAATTTGTATTTATCTATGGATACATGCGTTTTGGAATGCACTATATTGCGGGCTCAGAGGCTTATTGCTCATATGTTTTCTCCAAATCTATAGTCTTTTTTTCCTCTTGGCAAGGCACACCTGTGTATTTTCGATATGCATTTAGTTAGAACCTTAGCTTAAGTTACGATGATTCTTCTTGCAGTCCATGTCTCGTGAAATCATGAATCTAGATTTTGATTTTCAAGTCGGCTGCCTCCCTCTGTGCGGCGCATCTCCCGGCGTCCTGCGACCAGCATCCCCTCCCTATCCCTGCTGAAGCAAAGGTACTGCTACATTCCCGATTTGATTTCTGTTGGCATCCACTACCTATTCCCTAGATCATGTAAGATTAACTGATAATTATTGATATCTCTTTGGTTAGCTGTCCAGTCTCTTTAGTCTTCTATGCCCTGTAAGATCGAAATGTTGTATATGAAAATAATAATATAGCAGCCGATAGCTTTGACCTTGTGTGTTTTTTCCTTTAGCGTACTCCATCTAACCACATTACTGATAGAGTTCTTTGTAGTTTTAGTACTCTACAAGCCTACTCAAACATGGGACTCAGTACTCAATAATTTAGCATTACAAGGTCTGAAGCAGATTGTTTTCCTTTTTTTCCGAAGCGAACCCCAATTTTTAGTTTGGAATTTTTGTTTGGTGCTGTTCAAATTTTTGTTTGTTGCTCTTCTAATATTTTTTGAACTATGTACAGGAAGAGATGGCCGATTTTAGTGCCGAGTCTATACTGGACTACGAGGAAATTGTAAGGAAATTGTTTGCTAGCGAAGACGAAGGCTTCGAGTTTTATAACAAATATGCATTTGATAAAGGGTTTAGTGTGAGGAAAAGCTATGTGGAGTGGGACGATGCCAAAACTGAGATAATCCTTAGGAAGTTTGTGTGCAATCGGCAAGGTTTCCATGAAGAGAAGTACATGGCCAAGGAAACTAAGAAGAGGAGGCCACTGAACATCAGTCGGGTTGGATGTGAAGCCAAATTGGTCATTGCACGTGACCAGGAAACATGGTGGTGGTTTGTGAAGGACTTTATCGATGGGCACAACCATGCGCTGGCGACAAGGGACCTTGTGATGTAGACTAGGCCCGATCTTCCGAAATGTATGATAGCGTCGATTGGTGGAGACTCGACGTTCACGATCTAGGCTTCGAACCAAGATTGATTCGGACCCCCGCAACCGTTACACCACTGCTCCGTTGGTTATGAACCATACGAACGCGATTGACCTCGCCGAGAAGGCTTTCCTGCAAGCGAATCGAGAACACAAGCAAGAACATGATGAACGCAATCTGAAATTACAAATAAATATGAGGCTTATGAAATCAAGGACTTCAAGTCTTTATTCGAAAGGACTAATCGCCACAGGCGAACAAGATCAAGAACTGGGGCCCTGGTTCACAGCAAGTGGCCTTGGCGGCGATAGTTGCAGCAAAACGATGTCTGTTTCACGAGGAAATCAAGAACTAAACAAAACTTAAACTCTAAGGAGAGCGACGACTGCTATTTATAGAGTCTTGGGCGTCACCCCCTGGACGCGCCCCCTAATGAGCCCAAACACGATACACGGTCCAACGGACCAAAAGACGGTGTCGCAACACCCTGGCAGATTCTGGATGCTGACTTGTTTCGACGATTCCCGTTGATTTCGAAGGTCTTTTGACGTGAAACCACTTGAATTGGCTTCCTTATCAAATGAGCTTTTCAACCATATATGGATCGTCGAAAACGGAGTCCAGATGCGTCTTGGGTGACCAGTTTAAGGCAGACTGGTTCTAGAGCCTGAACCGGACTCAAACTTGAGTTGGACTAGGCTTCCACCATAAAAAAGATGAATTGGACGCCCATGCTGGACTTCCTCCTCTACTTGACTTGTATGCGATGAAGTAGTGATGTCCTCATCATCCTCCCTTTCTTGAATTAAAGTCGTCCTCGATTGAAGTAGATCGTCTCCTCCATTGGATGATAGCAACGATGGTTCCGGAAGAAGACGTTCATCTTAGCGCCCCATCCTTCGCAAAGGCGGCTGCCATGGTGGCTTCTCTGTTGAGAATTCATCCTCCTTCTCATGTAAAAGGTTAGTACCAACAAGAGGCATAGCATTAGGAGTAGGACCAAGTGGACATATAGGCGATGTATAAGTTAGAGCATAACATGGTTCATCATGATCAACAAGAACATATTTAAGAGCAAATAAAACTTCTTTCATGTTACTTGATGGTTCATTTGTTGGTTTGCTAAAGTCTTTATCATGGCCTTTCTTTTTCTTTTCAGCAAGTTCCTTTTCATATTGCACAATTTCAGCAGGTGATAAAGGAAGTAAAGCAATGGTCTTTCCTTTAAACATAAAAGTATATCTATTTTGCCTACCATGATGTACAACATTATTATCATATTGCTAAGGGCGGCCTAACAAAAGTGAACAAGCTTGCATAGGCACGACATCAAAATCAGCATAATCATGGTATGACCCGATAGAAAATTGCACACGAGCAGATTGTGTTACCTTTACCTTACCACTATTGTTGAACCACTGAATATGGTATGAATGTGGAAGAGCACGTGTAGATAACCCAAGAATCTTGACAAGCTCAGAACTTACCAAGTTATTGCTGCTCTCTCCATCAATTATAGCACGAACACGGAAATTATTGACAATGAAGAACATTTGAAATAAATTATGGCATTGTAGCTTGTCTACTGGCTCAATTTGTGTACTCAAAACATGCTGAACAATGATTGATTTGTAATCTGCAGTGCATGCCACACTATCAATTACCTTATCAGGATCTTCAGCACTATCCGCAAATTTATCTGCATAAAGATCAGTTACAAGTGCAAATTCATTCTCTTCATCACTAGCACTAGCATACCCACCATCATCAGTAGCAATATATGCGCATTTGCTGGGGCATTCTTTAGCAATATGTCCCATGCCCTTGCAGCGGTGGCACACAACTTTAGAAGAGCTGCTAGAGGAAGGTGTAGCAGATCCACTGAAAGAAGGTGTGATAGGAGAATTCTTCTTTACAGGCGCTGGTTGTGTCTGCACATTAGAAAATTTACTCACCTCGGTTGGATGTGAAGGAATGGATGGAGTCGCGGATGGAGTCGTGGATCGCCTAGGTTGTCGTCCCTGTACTTCCCTTTCAGCTTTAATAGCATAATGATATAATTGGGAAAATCTAGTCCATTCTTTATAGTCAAGAACATCCTGTATTCACGACATAAACCTTCAAAAAATCTAGAACACTTATCCATATCATCCTCTTGTATGTTACTATGTGCTAGACCAATTAAAAGCTCCTGATAATATTCCTCAACAATTTTACTACCTTGATTTAAACGTTGCAGTTTTAATCGCAGATCACGCTAATAGTATGGAGGAACAAATCTTGATTTCATTCGTCGTTTAAGTACAGTCCAGGTTTGAGGTATTTGAGCATTAGCATTAGCATTATTGCAAATATCATTCCACCAGAAAAGAGCCAAACTAGTAAACTCACTAGTAGCAAGTCTAACTCTATATTCTTCAGGTACTTGATGGGAGCTAAATTTTTTATCTGTAGCCATCTCCCAATCTAAATATGCTTCAGGATCAGCAGAACCAGAAAAAGGAGGTATCTTAAACTTGGTTTTAGAGAAAGGATCATTATTACCTTGGTTGTTATCTCTCATACCGCATCGGTTAAAGTTCAACCGATTACGGTTACGTGCATCCTCAGCACGTCGTTGAGCTTCGGCTTCAGCCTCCGCGTCGCCATCGTCCTCCTCAGAGAGATCATCATCATCATCTTCAGGACGTGGTTCAGGATGTCGTTGTTCAACATCTTCAATCCTCTTGGTTAAATTGGTGATTTGTTGAAGGATCTTATTGAACTTGTCATCAAGAACGGCACGAAGCTCATTCTTAGAAACACAGTCATTGAAATCTATAGGTGCGTCCTCGTTTCCTTTGCCGCTGCCTCTGGCTTTTCCTGACATGGTTAGTAGAAAGAAAAAAACAACACAAATAGTATTATCCCTATCAACTACTTAGGTTGTGGACAAGAAAAAATAAGGCACTCAACTCTCAAGTGTCTTACCACGGTCTTACAAGTGTTCTTACCAAAGCAACAGGTGGTGCAATTGGTCGGTGACTGTGATACCGTTGTAGCTTGAGTGTAACAGTTGCAAGGCGAACCTATACTTGGTTAGAAGAAAGTGGAGCTTGGACAGGCACAATATAGTAGCAAGGAATAATAAAATTCGCAACTGAATAGCAAAGCTGAATAAGTATCTCAAGTACTTGTCTTAGTTGCTGGCCTACTCACGTTCTAAGTACCAGATGTATCAAGTGATGTGAACAGCAAGAATATGATTAGAAACAAGGTAGAAATCAGCACACACAAACACAGCTCAAATGGAGCTCTCTATGTGCTCCTCTAGATATTGTTCCACTTTTGCCCCTCTCTTTTTTCTTTATTTTTGGGCTGTCGTTGTTTTTTTGGGATTCTTTGACTTTTTCTTTTTCTTTTTTTTGATATTTTTTCTTCACTTAGGAGCACAAAAGAAGTAACCACAGAAAATATGAGCTTAAACAAGTGAAAGACGTGGCCTGTGGAATTTTCAGAAGACGTGCTCGAAATCGACAAATACCTTGTGACCACGAAAAGAGAATCTTGTGACCACTTTTTGACCAAAATAAAAATCTCCGACCCCAACAAAGCGGGGGATGGACGGATCCGAAATTTTTTTCAGATTGATTTTGATATATGGAACGTCGAAATCCAAGTTCGTATGCGAAAACTAGACCAGTTTTAAAAACAGACTCCGAATTAGAGGACAAAACGGAAACAATGTGCGCAAAATTGGTCACGACAGCAAGGATTTGATGAAAACAGTGAAGACAAGTGTAACAAATAAGATGGCGTGGACTAGGGTTTGATGAATACAAAGGAATCACAGCAATACTTGAAGGTGTTAACGGATTATGATGAAAAACAAATGGGAAAACACAAACTGAACTTAAAAAACGATCTAAAACCAGCAACAAGAACTTGACCTAGAGCACAAACTCAACAACGCAAATCAGAGACGAACTTGCATGGCACAATGAGGCTATATGACAGGGAATATGTGATAATGTATATTTTTTTGGCTTTTTGTGGACTGTAGGTAATGCAAAAACAGTAATAATCTAAAGGGGGAAACAAAGTTATACCTAACGGGCAATAAGGTCTCTGATACCACTTGATGTAGACTAGGCCCGATCTTCCAAAATGTATGATAGCGTCAATTGGTGGAGACTCGACGTTCACGATCTAGGCTTCGAACTAAGATTGATTCGGACCCCCGCAACCGTTACACCACTGCTCCGTTGGTTATCAACCACACGAACGCGATTGACCTCGCCGAGAAGGCTTTCCTGCAAGCGAATCGAGAACACAAGCAAGAACAGGATGAACGCAATCTGAAATTGCAAATAAATATGAGGCTTATGAAATCAAGAAGGAGTTCAAGTCTTTATTCGAAAGGACTAATCGCCACAGGCGAACAAGATCAAGAACTAGGGCCCTGGTTCACAGCAAGCGGCCTTGGCGGCGACAGTTGTAGCAAAACGATGTCCGTTTCACGAGAAAATCAAGAACTAAACAAAACACAAACCCTAAGGAGAGCGACGGCTGCTATTTATAGAGTCTTGGGCGTCACCCCCCTGGACGCGCCCCCTAATGGGCCCAAACACGATACACGGCCCAACGGACCAAAAGACGGTGTCGCAGCACCCTGGCAGATTCTGGACGTTGACTTGTTTCGACGATTCTCGTTGATTCCGAAGGTCTTTTGACGTGAAACCACTTGTATTGGCTTCCTTATCAAATTAGCTTTCCAACCATATATGGATCGTCGAAAACGGAGTCCGGATGCGTCCTGGGTTACCAGTTTAAGGCAGACCGGTCCTGGAGCCCGAACCGGACTCGAACTTGAGTTGGACTGGGCTTCCACCATGAAAAAGATGAATTGGACACCCATGCTGGACCTCCTCCTCTACTTGGCTTGTATGCGATGAAGTAGTGATGTCCTCATCACCTTGTATGTTTCCTACGTTCGCACAGAAGAATCAATGATGAGCAAAAGGCTGATATTGTGGAGATGGAAATTTCTGGAATCCGCAAGCACCAGATTATGGATATTCTGGAAATGCAGTATGGGGGTTATGATAATGTCGGATGTACTAGTAGGGACTTGTACAATTTCTGCTATCGCTATAAGCATGAGACAATTACCGCCGGTGATGCAGAAACAGTGATCCATCACCTGAAGGCGAGGCAAGAAAGAGATCCAGTTTTTCTTCAAGTTCTTTGTTGACGGGGACAACCATCTTAAGGGATTGCTCTGGTGTGATAGTCAGTCTCAGCTGGACTATGAAGCTTTTGGTGATGTGGTTGTATTTGACAACACATATAAAACCAATCGATACAACTTGCCATTTGTGCCATTTGTGGGGTTGAATCACCACCGGAGCACTGTTATTTTTGGTTGTGGAATTATTTCTCATGAGACTAGTGAGTCATATGAGTGGATGCTGCGGCCTTTTCAGAGGCCATGTTGCAGAAGCACCCGGTGTCTGTGATCACTGATGGAGACCTTGCAATGCAGAGAGCAATAAGGGTGGTTTGGCCAAACGCAAACCACAGGTTGTGCGTATGGCATATTGAGCAGAATATTGTTTGTAATTTGCATGATGATAAGGTTAAGGAAGAATTTAGGACTTTTCTATATGAAACTTGTTGCATAGAAGAGAATGAGAGGAAATGACATGAGTTTTTGGAAAGGCACAAAGTTACAAGTGAGGAGTCGTGGTTGCATCAGATGTATCAGATGAGGCACCTATGGTGTGCTGCTTATCAGGTGGGACGTTGTTTCTTAGGATTGAGTACAACGTATGAACAACAATCATCTAGTATTTCAGAATGATATGGGTAGACAATTCATGTCCCTAGAGCATAAACTTGATGCCAAACTTCTCGCACATGGCGAGGCGATAGCAGAAATAAGAAGAGGGGGGGGGGGGGGGGGGGGGGGGGGGTTGCTTTCGGATTGAGAATATCAAAGCTATAGGGTGATTTTGCCGAATTAAAACGGGAATTTCAGGTACGCAATTTTAACACAGTGATTTAAGCAATCCATTCTTACATAACAGTCCCACTGAAAGTTTCCTGGGACAGGAATTGAGGCAACTACTGCAGGCAAATCTACAGTCCAAAGGCTGCATACATCCAGGTCTACTTTGGACTGTTTCTTTCTACCATCAACTGTTTGGCCCTTGCTGACAAACTATCTATTTTAGGAACCATCGACTGTACATTCGGAAAATTCTAGAGTATTTTTTCAACAAGATCAATTTAATGTGAAGGGCAAAGAACCTCCGGAAGCATCTACTATACAGGATAAGACTATGGCAGAAAATAAGGTGCCTCGAGGCGTTCCCACTCATCAAATTGCACCACGGAAGCCTGCTTTCCAGGATAAGATTATGGCAGAAAATAAGGTGCCTCGAGACGCTCCCACTCATCAAATTACACCACGGAAGCCTGCCTTCGACAAGGATTACCTCATCACTACGGAGGACAAAGAGGCTTTCTATTTCATAACATATAGTTACTCAGAGGCTGAAGTTGTTCAAATAGATGACCATGTCCTCACAATTGAACAGTTACGCCGAAATGTCACAGGTGGCTTCATATATGATCAGGTTAGACCTTTTTCAATTGCATATAGATCAACTTGTCTACAAATGTCTGATGTTACCTATATTGCAAACCTTTCAGGTTATAAATGCGTACGCACATATAAGTAGTGTGGAGACCGATTCCACATCATTCATATCAACTTTTCAGGCTCGAAAGCTGTTAGGTGAAACTGGGGGCATAGGCAGTGCAAAACAAACAACAACATGGGTTCGCTTCATTGCAGACAAATGTATAGGAAGGAATTTGGTATGTACAATTTCATTAAAATCCCTACAGTTCTGGCTCCACCCAGCTCATACCAGTACTTACATCCATTTATGACAGGTATTTGTCCCAATGAATGTAAATGACAACCACTGGGTCCTATTAGTACTGAATTTCTTAAAGGAAGAGGTTCAAATCCTTAACTCCCTAGCCTCCAACCCCAATACTAGAGATGTAGTCAAAGAACATACACTGGTAAGTACGCTTATCATATCAGTTACATACACATCACAATTCACACATAGCTTTTACACATCTAACGGATCATATGTTTCACAATATAATAGGTGGGCAACATACAAGAATGCATTGACTCTGCTATCGCCCCTGGTAGTGTTTCAGTACCGCAAGCTATCACAGAAATGTATTCTAACATACCACAGCAAACAGATGGGTAATATATTTTTCCTATGAAATTTATTCCTCTACAATACTTATTTAACTTTACATACATTGCAGCCATTCTTGTGGTGCATTTGCATTCGTACTTAAGTACATGATGGCATGGGATGGGGACAAGATGACGGAACATTTCACACAGGTCACTCCTATATTATTTATGGACTACATATACCTAAACACTAAAACATAGATTGGTACTTTTTAAACATCATGTTCGTTCCATTGAAATTCAGGCCCACATAGATATTTTCAAGAGGAAAATTTGCTCAGCACTCCTGCGATCTGATTGCAACAAGCGTCGATTAGGCTCATATAAGGACCTTATAACGGTACGTGGTACAGCAATGTATCCCATCCTTATCATGGGTTCAATACTTGTTCATTGTATCTAACATGTCTCATTGTGACCTTCAGAAGGAGGCTTACGATGCAAAACGTGCTGAAGTTCAGCGAGAAGACATGAGTAAGGCTGCTGACGACGATGTCAAAGAGATCAGCAATCCTATAGATGCCAGCAACTCCAATACCTCAACTAAAAGGAAACAGGGACGCCCAAAGAAGAACGACAAAACTCCAAAGTCTGTGAAAGACCAGTTAAGCACCGCGTCTATCGCTAATCGTGTGCAACGCCCAAATCGCAGGGTCTCTAATCCAGGACCGCTCCAGTTGAGCCCTTACAAGAAATTGTAAGTTACATTATCGACTCTATGTAATAATGTTACTATTTCCATTATTTGTGTTCAGCCTGTAAGTTCTATACTCAGATGTAGTTGGCCTATGTTCAGCCAAGTGGTTCAGCTTGGTATTATTGTTTCTATGAGATGTTTATGTTAAGAACCAACCAAAGGTGACCATTGGAGCTCGCACAGTTTTCAGAGAATTCTAGCAATGGGAAAGCGAAACTGCAGCATGATACCTGCTGCCCTCAGTCACACAAGCAACGCAAGCTTTCAAAGACAACTGCAATTTGGCAACCAGTATTCAACTAGGCATTAATGATGTTGGAAGATCTGGCTCTCACTAAATTATTTGCATTTGGTTAGCAGTCTACTAGACTATGCTGACTGCATCCAAAACACATCCTTGCACGTTATTATTCCTAAGATAAATAGAAGCAAGGTAGATGATGCAAATCAGCGGCATTATTACGCGATGTAATTCTGAACAATTTGCTTTGGCTTTTTCTAGGCAACTAACTGGTAAGTGGAAACGTTTAACTAGCTGCTACAATTTGTACTTAATCATTTCTTCAGGCCTGCAGAATTTTAACTACAAAACACAAGCGTCTTTTCTGCTGAACACTCTGAATTCCGAGGGTCAAAAAAGAACATTGAGCAAAGCAACCTGAGACACGAGTTGCACCAGACCAGAACCTCAATGTAAACTAGATCTTTTTTTTGTATTGTTCTTCCACCCAAATGCAAGGATTCAGACAGGCCAATGCATACCTCGATGAAGCAGTCATGGAAAACAAGCCTAAGAAGCTCGACGGCTTGACGACATCCCACGGCACACAGGGATGGCGTTCCTGGCGGAGCGTTGCGCGTGCGCAGGGCCAGCATCGCTTGGCGCCGTGGCAGCTGCTGCGGCACCACGCGGCCACCGACGCGTGCGTCTCTGCGCGCTGGCAGTGGGTAGCAGCGGGGGTCGGGGAGCCGTTCGGGGCGTCGTGGCCTCGTGGGCCTGGGCGCCGGGGTCAGGACGAATGCGAATCGTTCGAAGTGTTCGGGAGGAGACGGCGAGGGCGACCTGGTGGCCTCCAGCGTGGAGAGGCGGTGGTTCAACCTTCGAAGGAGCCGACGATGGTGACCCTCCAGGCAGTGTTCTCTGGCTCCGCCGCATCGAATCCTGCAGCAAGGTCGCTCGCCCGGGGACATCTCAGCGCGGAGAAGAGAATGCGCCGAGCGTCAGGGAGCCTCAGCCGGTGCTAGCGGCTCTTTGTGTGCGAGGACGGCCGCGCGACGGTGGCGGCGCAATCGGCGGCCGTCGGCAAGGCAGTCGAGCCCCACCGGAGCCGCGCCCGGCACCACAGGAGCCCCCACCTAACCGCCGCCGCCGCGCCCCACCGGAGCTCCCGCCCTGCCGCCGTCGCCGCGCCCGCCGGGGTCGCGCCTGGCCGTGGCCGCGCCGGCTGGGACAGCACCCGCCGGGGCCGCGCCCAGCATCGACCGCCGCGCTCCGGAGCCCCAGCCGCCCCACAGCTCTCCGGCAACCGCACCGCCGCCGCGCCCGCACCCGCCGGGGCCGTGAACGCGCCCGCCCCGCCGCCGCTCTCCAGAGCCGCGGGGTTGCGCCCGGCCGTGGAGGCACCCGCCGGCGGAGAGGCAACCCTAGGCCCAGCCCAATAAAGGGGAATTTCTAGCGTGTCTGGGCTTATTGTTGAGGGGAATTTCTTGTGTGTCATTAAAAAAAGATCGTAATGTCTGTTTTTTAAATAGTTCAGTGGTCTTCAGCGTTATTTTTTCAACTTTTTTTTTTTGCCCTTCATGCCACTATCGTCAGTTTGGGCTTTAACGCTGTCAAACTGCAGGTGTAAAAAGTCGAAAATACCCTTATATCTAAATATGTCATTAATTTTTTTTAGCATCTCGACGACTTCAAATAAAAAAACTTAAAACTAGAAAGTTGTAGATCTCGTCGAGATCTATAATTTTCATATAAAAATTATCTTCATTTAATTCCTTAAAAATATGATTTGATATGATTAATATATCTTAGAAAAATCATATCTTTTTTTTGCAAAATTAAATAAAAATAATTTTTATATGAAAATTATATATCTCGTCAAAATCTACAACTTTCTAGTTTTGAGTTTTTTTATTTGAAGTCGTTAAAATGCTAAAAAAATTAATGACATATTTAGACATAAGGATATTTTCGACTTTTCACACCTGCAGTTTGATGGCGTTAGAGCCCAAACTGACGGTAGTGGCATGGAGGGCACAAAAAAGTTGGAGCAGTGGCATAAAGACCGCTGAACTTTTTAAGGACACACAGGACATTACGATCTTTTTTAATGGCACACAAGGAATTCCCCCAACAATAAGCCTTACCCCTTCGTTTAAAAAAAACATGGAAAATCTCATTTTTGCCGTTGAATGACCTCACTAAAATGACCGATTTACCCTTATTCGAAAATAAAATGAAAAAATAAAAAATAGATATGGCCCCACATATTTTGGTACCGACCCTACCTAATTTGGTATTATCCCCATCTATTTGGTACCTCCAGATATTTTCAGTTGGGTTCCTTTCATTTTTCCACCGTCCGATCTCGCCCAATGGACGGCCCATATTTTTCCCAACCATAGTAAAAATTTCTCTTAAAACAAAATACTTATACAGTATTACTTATGTATAGTGAGAACAGAAAATCTGCTTGGAATACACTTGTATCAACACTTTCATTGCATTTAGAAGTATTCCCTTGTTTCGTTGCATAGGCACATGGATGTCCTGGAGCGCATACTTGATGTATGGCAGAGTCCAAGTCATCTTCCCCTTTCACTTCTACGGTATATCACAGCAGATTTCTCTTATGAGAGAATGATCGGTAGAGGTGCATGTTGGGAGGTCTACATGGTAAACTTAGGTCTTACGTGGGTCCTTCAAAATGTCTTGCTACATATCCAAAATCTCTTTTAAGTGTTGTTAAGCAATTAAACTGCAGGGGATCCTCGGTGACAAGGTTGTTGCTGTTAAGAGGTTTTTAAACATTGTCGACGACAGCATGGTTCACCGTGAGATTACAACCATGATGATGGTTGAACACAAAAATATTGTTGAAGGACCGGAAATGGCGACCAGAGGGGGGTGAATGGGAGCCGTAAAAATTCTTTCGAAATATTTAGGCGACTATCCCAACTTCACCGCCAAACGCATAAACAAAACACCGTGATATCTACGACCCAAACAATGGGTAGATGTTCTCCGTGATGTCCACGACCCAAACAATGGGTAGATGTTCCCTAGGAACGCAGCGAGACACCACGAAGCAGAGCACAGCTAGGGAATGCTCATGGCTGCGTCTGCCTGAAATCAGCTGCTGCTGTTGAACGAAAGCAAATTATCTCACAACCGTGAAAACCAAATCAAATAGCAAGTAGTATTTTAATACTCCAATGATTAGTCAATAAATGCTTTGGTATTCTCACGGATGGAAGATGCAAACTTCTGATCAATCAAAATCCATCGCTCATATCAAAAGCATTGCTGCACTTGCTGGACAAACGCAAACTGCGAGTTGCTCTGCTGAGCAAATTGCTTCTGCTGCTACTGAAACCCACCCGCTAGTGCCACCACACAACAAGCAGCGAAGCTACAAGGCACGAATGAAACAGAGACACCGGCGGGGTCTGCACCGCGCCGAAGCAAAGCAGAAAAAGTAACGCACTGATCGAAGAACCTGGGCAGCCTGGGCACGGGCGAGCGTCCACACGACGCTGGGAGCGCACGGCTCCTGTTGCGCTTGGCCAAATTGCCGCTTGGGCGAGCTGTGCACAGGATGGGATCGAGTGGCACCTGGGTACGCACGGTGTTGGTGCTCCCGTGCTGCTGGGCTGCAGTTGCCGCAAGGATCACGAGCAAGGAAGCCTCGCAGGCAGCGCTACACCTTTAGCGCTTCTGCTGGATTCCACAAGAGCACACCCCTCGACCATGACGAACAGAGAAAAGCTGAGAGCATGAACAGAGAAAAGGGATGCCAAGGAAAATCGAGAAGAACTCGACCAAATCAAAACGAATGGTTCCCAAACTTTGCACAGGTGAAATTGAACCAGCTACGAACAAATCCCCAAAGAATCATCGCTTGAGATCAAACCAAACTCCGGGAATATCAGATCGCGGCCATGAACGTAAATGAAGAAAAATAGCACAACATGAACACGAAAAATCACAGTCAAAATAGATGAACCCCAGAGGGCACGAGGAGGATTCGGACCTCCATTCCCAAACTAAAACCAAGCAAAAACCACCCACGAATTTCTCAGCTCTTGGACCTCTCTCAAGAGCAAGAAACCCTAAGTCTAAAAGGAGAAAAAGAAAATGAAAGAGAGGTGAGGGAGATGGGGGCTCCCTCATCCTATTTAACAGGGCTATTACACATTTCCAGTTTTGCCTCTGGATATAAATGAGTTGAACCGCTAAGCCCAAGGGCGTTGTTGTCCAACCCGGTGTAACCTTGATCCGACGACCACCGCGCCTTCTCACCGGTAGCTTCGCTTCGACGCGAACTCCCCAATGCCGCCACGTGCCGTCCGTCCCTCCTCGGAACCTCCGCCCGGGTTTTGAGGCCCAAACCCGTAAACCGTCCATCCGATGGTTTTGAGACCCAAACCATCAAACCGTCCGTGGGTAGCGTACTCCATACGCGTCCCCCGCCATCCGACTGCGTGTCACCGCCATCCTCGACCGGCCGGCCCGCCAAGTCCTCCTGAGCCTCACTCGACTCGCGCGTCCGCCGTCTTGACCCGGTCAACACCGTCACTCCATGTCTTCTTGCACTTGTCGATGTCCCAAGTGTCAGCCACCGCGGCTAGTCACCTGGCCTCTAGGGTCCCTCGGTCCAAGCCTCACGTCCTGTCCTTCACCGCTCCCGGTCTGTCGGCACGGCACGTCCTCCTTGACCTTCACCTCGTCGTCGACCACCGCATCCGAGCTCCACACCTACACAACACAAGCCAAAAGACATGTCGCACACATAGCTTTCGTCATGGTAGGGTTAGTCACCACTCAACCCACTTCGTGGATCACATTGACAATCACTCATCACAAAACGAACACACAAGGGTACTTGTCAACCTTGTATTCGCAATCTCCCCCTTGATGAGTGCATTGTCGACACCAATACACGAACAGCTTGAGCAAAAGAAAAAGAAGAAGAAGAAGAGAAAACAAAGAACTCACCCAAATGACCAAAAGCCAAAGAAAAGCCAAGAACTGGGTCATTTGAAAATGAGCAAAACTTGGTCCCCAAAGACATGAGCAACGGCTCGACGCAACCAAGTAAAACAAAGCTAGCCCTCAAGAAGAGGCAACGGGCTCAACACCACTAGCAAAGCTCGAAAAGTCAAAAAACTACTAGACCCTCCAAAAGAGGCAAAGGCTCAACACATCTAGCAAAATACCTCAAATGCAACTCCCCCTGAACAAGTGCAATCTCTCTCAAATGAATGCATATCTCTCAACTTTAGGTGGAATTGGAAGTTTCTTCCCTTTTTCTGAATATTTCTCCCCTTATGTCCCCTTGTGACATTGTGAGTGTGGAAACTTCTCCCCCTTGCTGACACATGCACTTATCAAGCTAGAGCCCAAGGATTGCAACTCCCCCTCAAAACAAGCTATGAATGCAGAAATGCACAAATGCAGAAGCTTCAAGATTATAGCAAGCAGATTGAAAGGATGCTCTAGTGGATGCTGTCATGTATATATAGCAACACATACAAGTGCTAGCAAATGCTCAAGGTGACCAAATGAGACGAAATATGGCATTTAAGCAAGTTTGATCAAGTTTGAGCAATTTTAAAAGAGGGTTACCACCAAAGGAAGCACATAGCAAAAATAGATAGGAGATCGACCTTGTGCTACACATGTATGCAAAGTGAACTACCCCAAACAAAGTTCACACATCATGTCATGAGACAAACTGGTGGTTTGATCAAATTTGAGACACCAATTGAAAGTTATCGGAGTTATGCAGCTTATTACCAAAGTTTGTCAGACAAGTGTGTGCGGGAGGTTATCTGTGCCATCAAGACCTGACTTAGCGACCATGTCAAGCCTATGCCAAAGGCAATCAGAAGCTTAAGACAATAATCTCGGTATCCATTACAGAGCTCAAGTTCACCAATAAGTGCAGTTTGGAGCTATCTCGAATACTCTGACATAGGATAGTACAGACCCATCCTGATCTTTTTCAAATCACTGAAGTTTGATTTTCAAGTTTTAGCACAAATTCAAGTTTCTCAAGCAAGTGTGTAACTCAAGGTATGAGCCAGTAGCAACTAAGCATATACATGAAGCAAGAAAAAGATCTCGACACATTCTACACATGCTAGTGCCACAAGTAGTGGTGAACACATTTCATGTTTCAACAAGTTTTAATCAAGTTCACAGTTTGGAAAACAAGCTTAGCTGATAACATGCATTAATTGATCAAAAGGAGCCTAAACCAAAAGCACATCATGTATATCCATAACATCCCCAACAAGAGCATAGTGTCAATCTAGCTACTATAAGGATGAAGCTCAGGATGCAATATGATACATGATGATATGATATGCAAGTAATGATATAAAACAAAAACAAAGGCTAAACTACAAAGAAAAACAAAACTAGAATACAACAACCAAAGTTCCCCTCCTCTAAAAAGGGAAACAAACTCCAAGCTCCCCTCGCAAGTGAGCAAATTGGGCTTGGTCAAGTGGTTTGGTGAAGATATCTGCGAGCTGGTTTTGGGTATCAATGTGGTGTAGATCGATATCACCTTTCTCATAGTGGTCACGCAAGAAGTGAAAGCGAACTTCTATGTGCTTTGTCTTTGAGTGAAGGACTGGGTTTTTGGCTACACTTATGGCACTAGTGCTATCACAAAACAAAGGCACTCGCCTAAACTTTAATCCAAAGTCTCTCAGAGTAGCTATCATCCAAAGCAACTGGGAACAATAAGCAGCAGCAGCAACATACTCAACTTCTGTGGTGGATTGGGTGACGCTAGACTACTTGCGAGAAGACCAAGACACAAGAGAAGATCCAAGAAACTGACAAGTCCCCAAAGTGGACTTCCTCTCAACACGACAACCAGCATAATCCGCATCAGAATACCCGCAAAGAGAAAGAGAGGAGGAGGCTGAAAACCAAAGATCAAACTCGGGTGTGAAACGAAGGTACCTGAGGATCCGCTTGATGGCTTGATGATGAGACGTGCACGGCAAAGACTAAAAGCACGCGCACAAGCAGACTGCGAACTGGATGTCCGGTCTTGTCGCTGTTAGGTATAGCAGGGACCCGATCATGCTTCGGTATTCCTTCTGGTCCACGGCTTCTCCCTCCTTGTCCTCATCCAGGGCCGTCGTGGTTGACATGGGCGTCGAAAGAGGCTTGGCCTCACCCATATCAAATTTCTTGAACACGTCCTTGGTGTACTTGCCTTGGTGCACGAACGTCCCCTCACGAGTTTGCTTGATTTGCAGCCTGTGGATGAAAGTCAATTCGCCCATCATGCTCATCTCAAATTCCCTGCTCATAGTATTTGAAAACTTGGCAACAAGAGCATGAGAAGAGCCACCAAAGATTATATCATCCACATATATCTGAACCAAAAGGATGTCTGTGCCTTGCTTGAGGAGGAACAAAGTCTTATCTACGGAACCCATCCTAAAACCCTTATCAAGCAAGAAAGCTTTCAAACGCTCATACCAGGCTCTCGGGGCTTGTTTCAAACCATACAAGGCTTTGTGGAGTTTAAAAACATGGTTGGGGTACTTTGGATTTTCAAAGCCAGGGGGTTGCCTCACATAAACCTCTTCCTCTATGTACCCATTCAAGAAGGCACTCTTCACATCCATTTGATACAGCTTGAACCCTTTCGAAGCTGCAAATGCTAAAAGAATCCTAATGGCTTCTAGACGGGCAACAGGAGCAAAGGTTTCTTCATAGTCTATTCCCTCTTTTTGGCAAAAACCCTGAGCCACTAATCTCGCCTTGTTTCTCACCACCACCCCATCCTCACTCTGCTTGTTCTTGTAAACCCACTTTGTACCTATGGGGTGACACTCTGGTGGAGGTGGAACTAAAACCCACACTTGGTTCTGCTCAAAGTTCTCTAACTCCTTGTGCATAGCATTAACCCAATCGGCATTAGATAGTGCGTGTCCAATATCTCGAGGCTCAAAAGAAGCTACGAAAGCAGAATGAGCGAAATGGGAAATATGATAAGACTTGGAACGCGTTACCCTTTTGTCGATGTCGCCAATCATGGTCTGAGGAGGATGGCATCGCTGGATGTGTCGAGGTGCACCCAAAGACGAAGTCGCCTCCCCCTCATCCACAGCTGGGGCCTCCTCAGTCGATTGAGGAAGTGGCTCGCATGGACCCCATGAAGTAGAGGTGGAGGGCTCGGGGCCATGAGCCGAGGTGGTCGAAGCTGGCTCAATCGGTGCAGCTGGTTGAGATGGCTTGGGATCATCCCAATCGGTGTCATCGTCATCCTCAACGAAAATGCTGTCACCCATCTCTTCATCACCTGCACGTTCAAAGACAGAAACAGAAGAGGGTATGGTTTCATCGAAGGTGACTTCACAAGTCTCCACGACATGGTTAGTCTCAAGATTAAGCACACGGTACGCATGTGAATGAGAAGCGTAACCGAGAAATATACCGTCCGAAGATCTAGATTCAAACTTGTCAAGATTACCTTGCTTAAGAATGAAGCACCTACAACCAAAGACTCAAAAATGACTCACCTTGGGTGGACGCTCAAACTGCAACTCGTAGGATGTCTTCTTCGAGAAAGCACGAAGAAAAATGTGGTTTGAAACATGGCAGGCGGTGTTGATGGCTTCATCCCAGTAACGCCTAGGAGTCCTATGCTCATCGAGCATCGTCCTGGCCATTTCAACCAAAGTCCAATTTTTGCGCTCAACAACACCATTCTGCTAAGGGACATAGGGCGAAGAAAACTGATGTTCAAGACCCAAGAAAGCACAGAAGGTGTCAAACTATGAGTTTTTGAACTCAGTGCCATTGTCACTATGGATAGCTCGTATGGCATTCTTTGGTAACTCAGTTTGCAACCTCAAGATCAAGTCACGAGCATGAGAAAACGCTTCATCCTTGCCCTCCATGAAAAACACCCAAGAATAGCGAGAAAAATCATCCATGATCACAAGAACGTACCACTTTCCTCCCTCTGACTGAACCTGAGCCGGACCAACAGTGTCCATATGGAGTAGCTCACCAGGTCTTGTGGTCATGACCTGAGTCACTGGAGGATGGGAAGCAGCCACCATCTTCCCATGGCGACAGGGGTGGCATACCAGATCCTTCTCAAACTTAAGTTTGGGCAATCCTCGGATCATGTCAAAAGAACTCAACCTCACTAGGAGATCAAAGCTCAAGTGACCAAGTCTCCTATGCCACTTCCACAAATCAGAAGAAGATCCAGCAACCAAATAGCGAGAAGAACCAAAAGACTGAGAGAAATCAGCTCTGAAAACTTGGCCGAAAGGAATGATCTGACAAACTAGATGTCCCTGAGAATTGAGCACATGAGAAAGTCCAGTCTTAAAGCGCACCTCAAACCCATCTTGAAGGAGTTGCGAAATAGAGAGCAAATTGAAATGCAGGCTTGAAACCAAAACAACGTCCTTCAAGATAAAAGACTCGTTGACCCGAATGGTCCCACGAGACAGAACCTTACCTTTGCTATTGTCCCCAAATGTGATGTACTCCTTGTATTGCATAGGGTCGAGGCTGGAGAACCATTGGGAACTTCCGGTCATGTGGCATGAACAACCGGAATCAACAAGCCACGTGTTCTCCAGGCCTCCACTCTGCATCAATAGAAAGACAGGGGGTGAGCAAATGGCACAACACTGGGGTTAGTGAAATGAGGAGAATACCAGTGTTGAGTCATTTGCCCTGGAAAAGTGTTAGGAAAAACACCATACATGCCATGTCCCATTGGAGAGAAGCGATCACCACGTGGGGGAAAACATGGTCCGCTAGGAGTGTGGGACTGAAAGCCACCGTCGCGAGGTCCAAAGTCATATAGATCATGACTTGGGCCATGCCGGGCATGACCACCACGTGGTCTCGCCACCTGAGGCCTAGCACCTTGAGGCATTGCACCTCTAGGCCTAACACTATGCCTCTGAATAGGCAGTACATGTACGCCATGGGGAGGACGGTACATGTTCCAGTTGTCCAACTCGTACTCACGCCGCTCATCTCTCTTCCTCCTAAAGCAAAACTCAGCCAAATGACCATCTCTATGGCAATAGTCATAGTGGTACCTCACCTCTCTCTTGGGTGGTGGTTGACTCACTCTCTTGTGGGTGTGGTTCACTCTCTGAGGCTTTTTGGCTTTAGGAAGGGGTGCACTAGAGATGTTGGGTAGAGTATCAAGTGAGTTCCGAAAGTGGTTCGGTTTCGAAACCCAAACTTGCTTGGATGGTGGAGCTTTTGGTGGTTCTTCAAACACTCCATCTTTGATCATAGGCTTGGTAGGCTCTGGTGGAGGGATCTTGATCAATTGGGGAGTGTTGGTGGGTTTCTCACTTGGGTTCAAACCACTATGTTCACCAACCTTGCCATAGACATGCTCACCCTTCCCTCCTATAGCAAAGCCTACTCCCGATGAGTCAGTTCCCCGCCTGAACTGGCTCACCATCATGCCCAACTAGGGCTCACTGCACGACACCTAGCTCAAGATGGACCAAAGTTGTGTGTTTTCTTCCTCGGTTCCCATCTTGTCGTGCCTGCAGGACTCAAGCTCCAACACCAAAGCTTCACATCGAACACATGTAGTGGTGGTGCTATCTAAGTTGGCCTTCTCAAGCTCAGCAAGTTTGGCAACCTTCTCTGCCAACTCAGATTGCAAGCCTGAGCAGGACTTGCACGCACCGAGCAACCCAGAACGAGACTTCAGCTCATCACATTCATCAAGCAAAACAGCATACTTGGATTGCAAGTCAGAGAGGTTAGACATGTGTATAGCACACTCATCGCACTCCTCCTCCTCTAACACCACTACACCACTCTTGGCAAGCTCCAACTCCTTCAAAGCAACCTCTAGCTGGTCCTTAAACTATTTTCTCTCGCAGGCAGCACGCTTAAGCAACTTATCTTGACTCATCAATGTATCATTCATAGTATCAAGCTCAAGCATAAGTGAGTCAAGTGTGGGCGGTACCTCGTTTTTGTCATCGTCGACGTCGACGTCCTTTTTGAGCTTTGCTCCACCGTCAACTGCCATAGTGCAAAACCCACCACGGTTTGCACCGATGACAAAGCAGAGGCCGTTGAGCTTGTCCTCGCGCTTCTTCTCGGACTCATTGTCGGTCGAGGGAGAAGAAGAGTGATCATCATCAGAGTCATTGTCGAGGTCATGGAGGGAGGCGAGGAAGGCGTGTTCTTGAGCTTTGGCCTTCCTGCGGTATGCCTTCTTGATCGCCTCCTTATCGAAGCCGCCCTTGACCTTATGCTTGCCGGAGGTGTAGTCGCGCTTATCCTTGCGCTTGCCGGAGTCGTACTTGTTGGTGAAGGGCTTCTTCTTGGGGCAGTGCGCGACAAAGTGGTCCAGATCTCCACATCCATAGCATCCCTCCTTCGTGCCACCACTGCGTCGGCAGTTCAAACGGTTGTTGTGAAACTGAGAGAACTGACTGATGATGAGTGCCAACTCATCATCCCCAAGAGACTCCAGCTGCTCCTTTGTGACTAACATCAAGCACGACAAAGAGAAGGAAGCTTGTGAAGGGTTAGTCAATGAACTTGAACCACTACCTGAGACCAAAGCCATGGTTGGTGCAGAAGGATTCTTGAGCTTGGCTTGGGTTTGGTAGTCGATCTCTGTGGACTTGAGCTTGCTGAAAAGCTCATCGACGGTGAGGGTGTCGTAGTTGGCCGACTCGATGATCGCCGACACCTTCACATCCCATACCTTTCGATCAAGGGCATAGAGAAGCTTGAGCGCCCTCTCATGATCACTATAAGGTAGGTTGGCCTTGTTCGCTTTCATTTTGTTGGCGATAGTCTGAAAGCGGGAAAACATGGCATCGATGGACTCGCCATCAAGCTGAGAGAAATTCTCATACTCGCGCTTGTACATCTCTTAGAGTCTAGTCTTGACCTATGCGGTCCCCTCGTGATAGCTCTGAAGCCTCACCCAGATCTCTCGAGCTGTAGTACAATCGGAGACACGCTCAAACTCAGAAAGCGAAAGACTCAAGAAAAGCACACTGTGAGCTTTGCTATTTGTGTTGTGCTGATCCTTGTGATCCTGGGTGGTACGGGCCGCAATAGGGAGCACAACGTAAGTAGCATCCTCGCAAATTTCCTAGATGAGCCAATCAATCCCCTAGAGATGCATAGACATGCGGATCTTCCAATAAGGATAGTTGGACCTATCAAAGTGCGGTGGTTTGCCGGAACCACGCTCCATGTCGCCTTTGTGGATCACGGACCGATTAAGGTGGAATGATCCTTAACCGGCTCCGATACCAATTGAAGGACCGGAAATGGCGACCAGAGGGGGGGGGGTGAATGGGAGCCATAAAAATTCTTTCGAAATATTTAGGCGACTATCCCAACTTCACCGCCAAACGCACAAACAAAACACCGTGATGTCTACGACCCAAACAATGGGTAGATGTTCTCCGTGATGTCCACGACCCAAACAATGGGTAGATGTTCCCTAGAAATGCAGTGGGACACCATGAAGCAGAGCACAGCTAGGGAATGCTCATGGCTGCATCTGCCTGAAATTGGCTGCTGTTGTTGAACGAAAGCAAATTATCTCACAACCGTGAAAACCAAATCAAATAGCAAGTAGTATTTTAATACTCCAATGATTAGTCAATAAATGCTTTGGTATTCTCACGGATGGAAGATGCAAACTTCTGATCAATCAAAATCCATCGCTCATATCAAAAGGATTGCTGCACTTGCTGGACAAACGCAAACTGCGAGTTGCTCTGCTGAGCAAATTGCTTCTGCTGCTACTAAAACCCACCCGCTAGTGCCACCACACAACAAGCAGCAAAGCTGCAAGGCACGAATGAAACAGAGGCACCGGCGGGGTCTGCACCGTGCCAAAGCAAAGCAGAAAAAGTAACGCACTGATCGAAGAACCTGGGTAGCCTGGGCACGGGCGAGCGTCCACACGACGCTGGGAGCGCACGACTCCTGTTGCGCTTGGCCAAATTGCCGCTTGGGCGAGCTGTGCATAGGATGGGATCGAGTGGCACCTGGGTACGCACGGTGTTGGTGCTCCCGTGCTGCTGGGCTGCAGTTGCCGCAAGGATCACGAGCAAGGAAGCCTCGCAGACAGCGCTACACCTTTAGCGCTTCTGCTGGATTCCACAAGAGCACACCCCTCGACCATGACGAACAGAGAAAAGCTGAGAGCACGAACAGAGAAAAGGGATGCCCAAGGAAAATCGAGAAGAACTCGACCAAATCAAAACGAATGGTTCCCAAACTTTGCACAGGTGAAATTGAACCAGCTACAAACTAATCCCCAAAGAATCATCGCTTGAGATCAAACCAAACTCCGGGAATATCAGATTGCGGCCATGAACGTAAATGAAGAAAAATAGCACAACATGAACACGAAAAATCACAGTCAAAATAGATGAATCCCAGAGGGCACGAGGAGGACTCGGGCCTCCATTCCCAAACTAAAACCAAGCAAAAAACCACCCATGAATTTCTCAGCTCTTGGACCTCTCTCAAGAGCAAGAAACCCTAAGTCTAAAAGGAGATAAAGAAATGAAAGAGAGGTGAGGGAGATGGGGGCTCCCTCATCCTATTTAACAGGGCTATTACACATTCCCAGTTTTGCCCCTAGATACAAATGAGTTGAACCGCTAAGCCCAAGGGCGTTGTTGTCCACCCTGGTGTAATCTTGATCCGACGACCACCGCGCCTTCTCACCGGTAGCTTCGCTTCGACGTGAACTCCCCGATGCCGCCACGTGCTGTCCGTCCCTCCTCGGAACCTCCGCCCAGGTTTTGAGGCCCAAACCCATAAACCGTCCATCCGATGGTTTTGAGACCCAAACCATCAAACTGTCCGCGGGTAGCGTACTCCATATGCGTCCCCCGCCATCCGACGCGTGTCACCGCCGTCCTCGACCGGCCGGCTCGCCAAGTCCTCCTGAGCCTCACTCGACTCGCGCGTCCACCGTCTTGACCCGGTCAACACCGTCACTCCATGTCTTCTTGCACTTGTCGATGTCCCAAGTGTCAGCCACCACGGCTAGTCACCCGACCTCTGGGTCCCTCGGTCCAAGCCTCACGTCCATCCTTCACCGCTCCCGGTCTGTCGGCACGGCACGTCCTCCTTGACCTTCACCTCGCCGTCGACCACCGCATCCGAGCTCCACACCTGCACAACACAAGCCAAAAGACATGTCGCACACATAGCTTTCACCATGGTAGGGTTAGTCACCACTCAACCCACTTCGTGGATCACATTGACAATCACTCATCACAAAACGAACACACAAGGGTACTTGTCAACCTTGTGTTCGCAATTTAGGTGCATAAAAACAACATTATATCAGTTTTCTCGTTCAGTTTCGGTTCCCAAACTCGAATTTCCCAAGTTTGATGGGGACAATCCAAGACTCTGGCATGATCATTATGTCATGTTTTTCGAGGTTTATGGGATTCACCCAGTGATGAAGACCAGATTCACAGCACTCAACTTCCAAGGTCCTATAGCAGCCTGGCTGCAAACGATTGAGCGCCATGGAAGGGTGACAGATTGGGATCAGCTTTGCGAATTGGTTTTTTGCTTGCTATGACAAGGACCAGTACGCGAATCAGCTAAAGGCAGTTGGAGACCTAGAAGCAGATAGGGTCTGTTGCTGATCATCATGCTCAATTTGAGAAGTGAGCTCATGGGGTTCTTCTCTACAATCCAGCCTATGATGGTGTGTATTTTGTTACATTGTTTCTAGCAAGTCTCAAAGAAGAAGTTAGAGCAGCAATTGCCTTGCATAGGCCGCGAGATGTGGATAATGCTAGCACCCTGGCTTTGCCACAACAAGAGAAACTCAGTGCTACAAAGCCAAAGACCTTTAGGCAGGGATTCACTAAGGATCAGATCGGGCAGTGTTAGAGAAGGGCGCAGGTGACAAACTGTCTCTCAAAGTTTAGGTATCTGAGTCTAAAAACAAGTTGGCAACAGTCTATGTTTCAAGGTGGAAAGTGGAGCACCACTCATTTCTTGTCCTGAGCAGATTCCATTGCATGTTTTGGAAGAGTTGTGGGATGCTTTGGAGTTAACAATTACTGACGAGTCTAAAGACGTTCAGTCTGACACTCTGATCATGGAGGATTCAGTACTATCGCTTCAGCCACCTGAGGTGCACAAGAAAGGTCGGCGACAGACATTGAAACTGTTAGCTCGAATTGTTAAGCAACAGGTCTTGGTGTTGGTAGACTCGGGCAGTATAGGAACATTTGTGAGCGATAAGTTGGTTTAGGCACTTGGGCTCCAAACTGAATCATGCTCATTAGTTACATTCAAAGCATTAGATGGTGGTCAATTTCCATGCTCAGAGCGAGTACTGGCATTACAGTGGTGGGTATAGGGTCACAAGTTTACCTCAGATGCTAAGGTGTTGGGCCTTCGTTGCTATGGTATATATAATTCTCGGTGAAGATTGGTTAGAAGTTGTCAATCTAGTTTGGGTGGATTACAAGTCTAAAGCCATGCGCATCACACTCATGGGAAAGCACGCGGCATTGCAAGACATTCAGGATCACTTAGATACCTGTCTAGCAATTGGCTCCAAGAAGTTGCTCAGCTTTACTCAGCATGGAGGGGTTATCTGTTGTCTATAGCTATGCAGGGACACCGATACTACGGTCTTGTCAGACGAGATACAGTCCATATGCTTCCTTCAGACAGCCGATTCAGTGCCACCACCTGACTCAATTTAGCAGTTACTACAATAGTATAAGCACATGTTCAGCACTCCAACTGAGTTACCACCCCCACGCTTGGCTGATCATAAGATTAATTTGATCCTAGAAGCCCAGCTAGTGCGCATTCGTCCCTGTCATTACTCACCAGTTCAGAAGAATGAGATTGAAGCTTAGGTGCGATAGATGTTGCAGAACGGGGTAGTCCAGCCCAACACAAGTGCATTTGCCTCCTCAGTCTTATTAGTCTGCAAAAAAGACAGTTCATGGAGGTTTTGTGTGGCCTACCATCATCTGAATGCAGTCACAATGAAGCATAAGCATCCAATGCCGGTTGTGGATGAATTGCTTGATGAGATCAGTTGAGCACAATGGTTCACCAAGCTTGATTTCAGTGCGGGTTATCATCAGTTCCGTATGGCATAAGGTCATGAGTACAAGACCACCTTCTGCACACATCAAGGACTTTATGAGTTCATAGTCACGTCATTTGGCCTAACCAACACACCCACGACGTTTCAGAGCCTGATGAACACGATTATTGCATTTTTGCTTCTTTAGGGTGTTCTTGTTTTTATGGACGACATCCTCATTTACAACTCTACATTGGAAGAGCATGTCCGATTACTTAGGCAGGTGTCTGAAATATTGCAGCAACACCAGTTCTTCATCAAACGATCGCAATGTTCATTTGCTCAGCCTTCAGTTGATTGCATGGTCCATCTCATATCTGCTGAAGGGGTAACCACGGATCCTACCAAGGTGCAAGCAGTGGTGAATTGGCCAATTCCAGTAAATGTGAAGCAACTTCGGGGATTTCTGGGATTGACTGGATACTACCGCAAATTCATCCAGCATTATGGACTGTTGGCCCAACCTCTGATGGGGTTACTCAAGAAGAGTTGTCTGTTTCACTGGACACCTCAAGCTGAGCAAGCCTTTGGGATGCTAAAACAGGAACTAGTGCACGCACCTGTTGGCGGTCCTTAATGATCATATCCGACCGCCAATTAAAACTCAAAACAGGAGGAATTGAGCAAACTTATACACATATGCCTTTACTATTGATATAGTTCCACTTGTATTGGATGGACAATGTTTTGAGGACATATATTTGAATACAAGTGGAAAATAAGACAAAAGGCGCAATCAGACAAAGCGTAAAGCATACTCAGGCCAAAGAATTGCAAAGCAACCCATTCAACTGCATAATCTGGGCAACCACCGACGTAGACGTGGACCAGGCCTAGCTAGGAGCCCACCTACGCAAGGCGGTGGCAAGGCAGGCCGCCTGGTGCCCGGGTACATAGGAACATGTGAATGCATTTCCTACTCCATGGTTGCAGGGTAGGCGACAGGTGGTGATAGCCTTGCCCGTCGCTTGTAATCCCCCATGTTTGGGTAGGGTGTAGGAGTCTAAATTATCACATGAGGTTGCTGGCAGACCAGTACTCGGTGGCCTCCTGACCCATCTTACACTTAGATCAAGCTCTAACCATGTAATTTGTATGATCATCAACTATTCTTTGCATGGCTATATTAGATCAAGCCTGCTCCGCTTAGGAATCTTCTTTTATTCTTTGTTTCTCTTTTATCCTTGAGGTTGACCCAAGTGTGTGTCCACTATCCTGAACATACCATGTTTACCCCTATCATAAACTTTGGTTCACTTTTCAAGCATGTAATCTTGTTTATATCTATACTAGACTCTTTACACCATGCATTCCTTTGGAAAAATATAAATAATGATACCCTGAATACTTTCAGGTGAAATGCTACAACGATAGATTTGTACGCTTGTGGATATTTTCTGTAATCGTTAACAACAATCATAGTTGGTGTTTCTTTGCAGTGTTGCTAAGGTTTACTAAATCTTAGTGATGGTGCTAAGAAATACCAATAGACATTTCTGGCGTTGTTGCCGGGGATGGATTCTGTCTCCATACTTGATGATTGCGCTAAGAAATGCCAACAACACCTGTTCTTGCTGTACCAGATTTTGAGAGGTTGTTTGTGTTAGAGAGTGTCGGTGTTTCATAAACCAGACTAGTAAACTTATACGATTGTCATGCTGCTCCAGAAAAACGATGGTAGCATCCAAAAGACATAAGGATTTATACTAGTTCAGGCCAGAGCCCTATGTCTAGTCTCAGAGATGATCGAGTGCGTGTTCCTCGCTTGAATGCTCTGAAGTTCTTACAATAGGGGGTGCAAGAATGGTGGAAGAGGTAGAAGAACCTAAGCTAGGCGATGGGCTGCCCGAAGGGAAGCTTTAGGAGCCCTACTATGATGGAGAATGAGTGAATGAGTAGGGGACTCCGAATGTCTAAAAAGGGTGCCCTGGCCGCCCTTATATAGAGTTCAGGGCCAAGGCGCATACAACGGAGGAGGTTCTCCTGATCGAAGGGTCGTGAGCTTGAGGGAGGTCCTAGCTTACTTAGCTTACAAGCTATGCCACCTTGTGGAGCATGTTTAGGCATGGCTGTCATCATTGTCTTGTAGCCATGTTGCTGTAGGGTGTGGTGTGATGTTTACTATGCTAGCCATGGTGGCACTGTTGACATGGTGGTGGTTCGCTAGCCGTTCTGTGTGACATGGTCCTTGTCATCATCTCCTAGTTACCTAGGACGTGGTGTGAGAGTGGATAGCCACCCTCAGGTTGTCGATCGCCTGGTCATTGTTGAGGAGCTGAAAGCCATGATCCCGATCATTGGGGTTTTAGCTCTCATCGGTCTGGATGGCCCTTAAGTCAAGGTCCCCGTTGTGGATCCCATCCCATAGTAGGTGCAATCGTACATGTGTCTTGTCGGGCTATATCTGGCTAGTGGTTATCGTGCCTATCACACCGCCCTAGGGCGAAGTTGTCTTATCCGATCTTCATGCGCAGGGCTAGTGTTCAACCGAACTGAGGTGACTGTTGTCCCCTCGGTCCTTGCGAGGTCAGTGAGCCATGTCTGCCCTTGCCATAATAGGTGTACTTGGAAGGGCTTGACCTCTCGTTCCCTCTAGGGGTCATGATGGGGGTGAGGCCATGTGCTTTTTGAGCGTTGTGCGGCTAAGGTAGGAGGAAGAGGTCATGGCTGACCTAGGCCCTAGCTTTTGGCCTGGCTTGCTAATCTTGGCTAGGCCTCGGTCATTCAGGCCTTCACCATCTAGCATATTGCGGGCCACGTGGCTTGCTAACTAATCGGTGCCCTAAGACACCCTAGGGTTATAACCTCGACAGTAGACCCCGAGCATTTTTACGATCACGAAGTGATCGTGAAAACGCTGAGATGCATGCATGTTAAGCATGGGTTCATAGTCATGGCTTGTTTGAGCTTTGTGCTCGACCCCTCATGGGCTAGTGCGTTCAATGTAGTAGGTGGACATTGCATTCTGCCCTGTCAGGTCACCCTGGCGATGCGGTGTGCGATTGTTAAGCCTTGCCATGTCAGTGGGCTACGTATTGGGGTTCCTGACCCAGGCATGACTGAGTAGTCCTATCGATGTTGTACCAGTCCTGCCTTATGAGAGTCTCAATTTTGCCCATTCTCACACGGGCATCCATCATTGGTTGTGTCCTCCTGTGATTTGCCACGTGGCTCGAGAGTTTTAGGATGTTTGGTCTACCCTGGGCCTATAAATGGTGGCTCTTTTACCGTTTGATCCACCCAATGCTGTGACTTCAAGCCCTCCAAACTTTCCTAAATGGTTGGAAGTTGAGAGGGTGAAGAAACGAGAGTGACATTGTTCAAGGGGAACAATGCGGTTCTCATTAGGCATCCCACTAGGGTTCATCCATGATAGCCAGAGCCAATGTTGCCCTTTCCAACAGTTGGTGCTAGAAGGGAGCTTGCGACCAAGGGAGCGAGAGGCATCATAGGCGCCGAGTTCAGTTGTACGTGACCTCGGGCCTCCATCTCACCACTGCTTCTTGCCTTGGACTGTGTCAATTCGGGTGCCTAAAGCGGACGATGACTAGGGACGTCTCCAACTTCCTCCCGAGTGTTGCGCGTTGGTCAGTGGTGCATCATGACCTTTGAGAGGGGTCACTTGGCGTCTACCTTGTGCCATTCACAGAATGGGAGAAGGACAAAGTAGCAATGCCTTATCACATTGCCCGTGCTGAGCGGGGTTGTGGGGGTATTAACCCCTATACCCTTACGGCTAAGCTTGGGCTGGCCCGAATCAGAGGGTCCGGTTCACTAGAAGACGACGCGTGGCCCAGCCAACCTGTTCGGAATCCCGCGCGATGAATCAAGACAGATTTGGAGATCAAGCAAGATCCTGGTCAGTTAGAATAGGAGTCCTTATCCGGCCACCTATGGCAATTGTAACTGGCTAGGATTAGCTTCTAGATCTATAACCCTGCCCCCTGGACTATATAAGGCGGGCAGGGGACCCCTCTAAAAACCATCTCTCATTAACATACAGTAATACAATCAGACGTGGGACGTAGGTATTACGCCTTCTTGGTGGCCGAACCTGGATAAAACCTCATGTCTGTCTTGCGTCACTGTCTTGTTTGTGGCTTGCGCATCTGTCTACCGACAATCTACTACTTTGGGCATACCCCTAGGTAGACTGCCGACCATATTTCATCGATAGTGGCACGCTAGGTAGGGGGTGTGCGTACTGCTCTCCAAGCAAACAAGATGGTCATCATCTCCAGCTCCGTGGCTATGCCGAATGGCCTCACGTTCATCATCCGCTAGATCACCTGGACCACCGGCTCTGATGACTTCATCGCCATGACCACGGAGGAGGCGCAGATTCAATCTGTGTCGACCGCTGCTTCACCTGCATTGGCTACGGCTTCGACCATGGTGGATACGGCTTCGACCATGGTGGATCTGGCTCTGACCATGGTACATCTGACTCTAACCACGCCCGCATCATCTTCAGCCACGCCGACAACCTGTCGTCTGCTTCCCCGCTACAAAGGGAAGCAGATCGACAACACCGACCTGCTCGACTCCATCGATCGGGTCGGCACCAAACTCGCTGAAACCCTAGCTCTGGTAAGTTCAATTCAAAGTCAACCCGATGAGCAGGTAACCGCTCCCCACAACAGATCTACCCGACCAGCTTGGGCCAGTCATCCTGCACGACTTGGTATAGATCTCATGGTCATATCTAGTCCTAAAGGGCGCTCTGCTCGTCACCGGCCAGCCTCCTGCGATGGGTCTCCGGCTCTCCGAGTACAAAGCCTCGACGGAGAACTACCAGGTCCAGCCCTACGGCCTATGAAACACTGCCTCCAACTATGTGTATAATATACAACGCCACTCGGATCTGTGTTTTATACATCGACCTCGGCCGAAGCCACGCAACTTCATCAACATGATCTGGATTGAGGATTATCAAGAAGGATCCGTTCACACAGTCCAAGAGGGTGACTCTAGCTCCTCGTCTGGCATCACATCTAACGCCTCCATCCACACCGAGCTCCAGCATCACGATGATGAAGGCATCGAATACGATCTGGATATCCTAGACCACGCCTCGGGGTTCCCACAATTCCCGTCTTTCCCATCAAGGTGAGGGGATTTGATCAATGTTGTCAGTAATGACGAACCACCAGTAGTCGGTGAAACAAAACAAGAAAGGATTGCATGCGAATCACGCAATATTGACCAGTTTAATCGCCGACAAATCGAAGCCGAAGCAGAAGAGGAGGCACGACGCATAAGGGTCAAGCCACGCGACCTCAACAATGCCTTCAACAGGGTGGGGGACAAATAGGTCTTTAGGACTCCAAGCGCCAACATAGCTGTTGCTATGGCGACAATGCAATAGCTACCCAATACCCCAAAAACCCAGTCAGTTCACGATGATATACAAGCTTATATGACGGCTGCTATGGCCCAGACCGCAGAGATTGTAAATCAAGCCTGGGCTCCATCTATCTCAGTCGAGTCAAGCCACAACCGCCAGTACTCAAGTCGCTCACAGCCACCCAACCTATGTGGCTCGTGCAACAACGACCCATCAGACAATCATCAAGGCGGAAATGGTGGCCATGATGGTGGTCGGGATGACAACCGCCGTTGGGAGGACAACCGTCGTGACATTTGGGACGACAACCGCCGAGACAACTGTGATAATTGCCGCAATAACCACGGTCGTAGGGCTAATCTAGATGGCAACCGAGATCGCCGTGATGGCAATAACGATCTCTGCCATTACCTCAGAGGACGTGATCTGCGCGATCGCATCAACCAGAGAGCCAACGATCGTGCATCCCATGAAAGCTATCGCCATATGAAATATGATACTGCCCACAGCCCACTGGGTTTGAAGCAGTTTACTCCGCACCTTCGCCAAGTCATATGGCCCAAGAACTTCAAGCTCAAAAAACGTCAGAAGTACGACAGCAAGGAGAACCCCGAATTATGGGTCATGCTCTATGAAACTGCGTGCAGATCAGCCATGGCTGATGAGCACGTCATGTCTAACTACTTCCCAATCGTTGTTGGCCATGCAGGTCACCAATGGCTGGTTAGCTTGCCGGCGAACTACTTTGATTCTTGGCAAGAGCTCAAGCAAGTCTTCATCGACAACTTCATTGCTACTTGCGAGCAACCCGGCAACAAATATGATCTGCAGCGGATTCGAGACCGGAAAGATGAGTCACTATGCGAGTACATCCGATGTTTCTCGGAGATGCGCATCAAGGTCCCATCAATCTCCGACAACGAGGCAATCGAGGCTTTCATCACTGGTCTCCGCTTCCACGATGCCCTATGGGACAAGCTCCTCCGCAAGAGACCCGAATCAGTCACAGCGCTCCTGGCCACTGCCAAGAAATATGCGGATGCCGACGACGCTAAAAAGATAATCATCGAAGAAGCAGCATGGGTTCCACGCTCTGACCACCCCTCACACCACGACGACTACCGTGGCAACCGTGGTTGGAACGATAATTTTGATCGCCACAACTAGCGCAACGACCCCCACGACTAGCATAATCAGCGGCGCAATTGCCGTGACGATTACAGGGGCAAGCATGCTCGGGAAGACGACGGCGAGGTTAACACCGTTAAGAAAGGTGGCGGACGTCGCAACTACGAAGAAGACTATGCCAAAGCATTGAAAGGACCCTGCTAGTTCCACCCCAAGTCAAACCATACCATGGAGAATTGCCGCGTTCTCAAGTCTACCTACACGCATCAACAGGCTCCGGATACGTCCGACAAGCCTAATGATGCAGGGGAACAGTGCAACAAGGACAATGATGATGAAGACGCAGATCCCCATCACAAGTACATCAAGCCAACCAATCACATCCACACCATCATTGGAGGCAAAGTGTCCATCGAGACCAAACGGGAACACAAGCTGCTCGCCCACGCCTGCTTGAACGTGGCCAATACCGACAACCTCATCGCCAATCTGCGGCTCCCTCTTTGGTCTCACCGCGAGATCTCCTTCAGTAGAAAAGACCAATGGGCCACAATACCTAAACCAGGACATTTTCCCTTGGTCCTCGATCCTTGTATCAACAAAGTTCAATTCGACAGAGTGCTGATTGATGGTGGCAGCTCCATCGATATACTATTCAAGAACAGTCTGCCAGCCCTAAAGATAACCTAGGTGGATCTCAAGCCATATGAGGCACAGTTCTGGGGTGTTCTCCCTAGACAGAGCTCTACACCTCTCGGGCAGATCACGCTACCTATGCAGTTTGGGACCCCGGACCACTTCCGCACCGACTACGTCAACTTCATGGTCGCTGACTTCGATGACACCTACCATGCTATCCTAGGTCGACTATCGCTTACCAAGTTCATGGCCATACCTCATTACAGGTATCTGGTGCTGAAGATGCCTACCGAGAAAGGAGTTCTAACCCTTAGGGGCAACGTATACATAGCTTATACCTATGAGGACGACAGCTTTAAAATAGCAGAGGCTCATGACCTCTCTATTCGCATGGCTGAGACCATGCTCGACGCCAAGAAGACCTCGGCCGACCACCTGGAGATCCCAGAGCTCGAGGCTCCACACAAGAACGTCAAGTCCAAGGAGCACAAGGTGATCTAGCTGGTCGACGGTGATCCTAGTAAAACAGCCCTTATCAGGGCCAACCTAGATCCCAAATAGGAAGATGCGCTCGTTAGGTTCTTGAGGAGCAACATGGATGTGTTCTCATGGAAACCTGCTGACATGCCCGGTGTACCTCAGAACTTGATCGAGCACTCCTTGAATGTCAACGGCAAGGCCAAACCTATCAAGCAAAAGCTACGATGGTTCGCTCGTGACAAAAAGGAGGCGATTAGGGTAGAAGTTACACAGCTTTTGGCATCCGGATTTATCAAAGAAGTGTATCATCCGGAGTGGTTAGCTAACCCAGTTCTTGTATGCAAAAAGAATAATGAATCAAGAATGTGCATTGATTACACTGATCTCAACAAACACTGCCCTAAGGACCCCTTTGGCTTACCTCACATAGATGAGGTCGTAGATTCAACCGCCGATTGCGAGCTACTTTCCTTTCTCGATTGCTACTCTGGTTATCACCAGATCACTCTCAAAAAGGATGACCAGATCAAGACATCTTTTATCATGCCTTTCAGCGCCTACTGCTACACGACCATGTCGTTCGGGCTCAAGAACGCCGGGGCTACCTACCAATGCGCTATACAGGCCTGCCTCAAAGATGAGATAAAAGACGACCTCATCGAGGCTTATGTTGATGATGTAGTTGTCAAAACCAAGGAAGCACATACCCTTGTTGACAACCTGGAATGCACCTTTGCAGCCCTTAACACATTCCAATGGAAATTAAACCCAAAGAAGTGCATCTTTGGTGTTCCTTCTGGCATACTACTTGGCAACATTGTTAGTCATGATGGCATACGCCCTAACCTGGAGAAAGTCAAAGCTGTCTTGGACATGAAGCCGCTCAAAAAGGTGAAGGATGTTCAGAAGCTTACCGGATGCATGGCCGCTCTCAGCCATTTCATATCAAGATTAGGCAAAAAGGGATTACCGTTCTTTAAACTGCTCAAAGCATCCGAGAAGTTTGAGTGGTTGGAGGAAGCAGACGCTGCCTTCACACAGCTAAAATAATACCTTATGTCACCTCTGGTCCTCACTGCTCTCAGAGAAGACAAAACACTCCCGCTTTACATTGTGGCGACTAATCGAGTGGTCTCCACTGCCATGGTGGTCGAGCGTGATGAGCCCAGCCACATCTACAAGGTACAATGACCAATCTATTTCATCAGTGAGGTACTCAATGAATCCAAGACTAGGTACCCATAGATTCAGAAATTGATCTATGCCATATTGATAACATCCTGAAAGTTGAAACATTACTTCGACGGATATCGTGTGGTAGTCATGACTGAGTACCCTCTGCGAGACATCATTAGCAACAAGGATGCGAACAAGTGCATTGTCAAATGGGCAATGGAGCTATGCCCCTTCTCCTTGGAATTTGCAAGCCGTACTACAATCAAGTCTCAGGCACTCATCGATTTCATTATCGAGTGGACAGACTTAAGCACGCCTACCTCTCAGGGGCCCAACGAGTATTGGAAGATGTACTTCGATGGCTCTCTCAACATCGACGGCATAGGAGCAGGAGTCCTTTTCATGTCACCATCCAAGGAGCAGCTCCAGTACGTCCTCAGGATTTATTTCCCAGCATCTAGTAATGCCACCGAGTATGAAGCATGCCTACATGGTTTGCGCATTGTGGTCAAGCTCGGTGTTAAATGTCTCTATGTCTATGGAGACTCGGCTCTAGTCATCAACCAACTTAACAAGGACTGGGACACGACCAGCGAAAAGATGGATGCATACTACAAATTGATTAGAAAGCTGGAAGGCAGGTTTTATGGCATCGAGTACACACACGTGGTCCGAGACAAAAATCAAGTAGCAGATGCACTGTCAAAGTTAGGATCATCCTGAGCCAAAGTCCCACATGGCATATTCATCCAAGACCTGCTCACGCCTTCCATCGAAGAGGAAGATCCCACGGTCGACAAGCCTCCAGACAAGCAATTGGTGGCTACAGTTCTAGCGTCGAGCACCACTGAGCCACCTCCGACCACTCATGAGCCCGACTGGAGAGTACCTTTCATCAAGTACCTGATAGATGGCAGCGGTTACACTGATCGGACAGAAAACGAGCGCCTGATGCGTCGTAGTAAGCAATATCTGCTCATCGATGGCAAGTTATGGCGCAAGAACGCAAAGGAGGAAATCTTGATGAAGTGTATAACCCAGGAGGATGGTGAACATCTCCTGGGCCAAATCCACTCTGGCTCCTACGACAACCATGTGGCCTCGAGAACGCTGGTCAGCAAGGCTTTCCGAGCAGGGTTCTATTGGCCGTCAGCGTAGCCGATGCAGAGAAGCTAGTCCGCCACTGTGAGGGTTGTCAGTTCTTCGCCAAGAGAATCCACGTACCAGCACATGAGATCTAGACAATACCAGCCTCTTGGCCCTTTGCATGCTAGGGACTGGATATGATCAGACCCTTCAAACCGGCTCCTAGGAAATTTACATGTGTCTTTGTGCTGATCGATAAATTTTCTAAGTGGATAGAGTACATGCCTCTAGTACAGGCATCCTCAGAAAAGGCTATCATGTTCCTCAACCAGGTCATCCACCGCTTCAGCGTACCCAACAGCATCATCACTGATCTGGGTACTCAGTTCAATGGGAACTCTTTTTGGGATTTCTGCGATGAAAGGAGCATAGTAGTAAAATACATCTCGGTGGCGCACCCTAGAGCTAATGGACAGGTCGAGCGGGCAAACAGTATGATTTTGGATGCATTAAAGAAGAGGATGTACAAAGAAAATGACAAAGCTCCTGGAAGATGGCTCAAAGAGTTACTAGCCGTGGTCTAGGGCCTCAGAACTCAGCCCAGTCGTAACACCGGTGTCTCGCCATACTTTATGGTTTACGGCGCTGAGGCGCTCCTCCCAGTAGATATAGCTTTCAGATCAGCATGGGTAGAGAACTTCGACGAAGGCAAGGTCAATGAAGTACGGGAGCTAGAAGTGAATAGTGCAGAAGAGAAGCGGCTCGATTCTTGCGTACGTACAGCCAAATACCTTGCTATTTTGCGCAGGTACTACAACAAGAATGTTAAAGAGTGGTTCTTCATGGTCGGGGACCTAGTCCTAAAGTGGAAGATGAATCAGGCTGGTGTCCATAAACTTGCAACTCCATGGGAAGGGCCCTTCATGATCAAGGAAGTCACACGACCAACGTCTTACAGGTTAGCCCACCTGGACGATACGGACGTACCCAATTCATGGCACATCGACAAGCTTAGGCGTTTCTATGCTTAACTACTAAGATATGTACTCCTCTTGTACTTTCGAATTAATTTAATAAAGCTATTATGATTTCTCTGACCACTCTGATGTGTCACTTCGAATTTTATGGTTATTCTAACTTAGCCAATCAAAGCTGACCACCATTCCTTCCCGGGTTTTCGGAGCTGGCCCTGTCTTCGGTTCCTCCCAACGCATGCATGGGATCTGCTCTCTACGCTACGGGTGATCAGCAGCCCCCCCTAGTTTGACTTGTCCACGTCTATGTGTGCACAGGTCACGCACGTCACACTCCGACCACATGGCAAACCAGGGCCGTACAAACTTTTCAGGATGATGTGTCGACTAAACTGGTACAACTAAACAGAACACTAACATATTCTCACTTAGTTACACCAACACGAGTTTCAATCTTAAATACATTTTATACAAAACAAACAAGCTGATCATCCCAAGTAGTTCTTGGATCTGTTCTAGGTGCTCGGGCTTTTCTAACCAGCTATTCTTCTTCTCTGGAATGATCCCCACGTCACACAGTGTGGTCGTGTTTGGCTCTTCGCGGATGTAGAACCACTTCTTGTACCAGTCATCTAGCGATGTGTTCCAAGGGCAGTGTAAGTACTGGGCCTTCATCTCGTCATGCAGATTGAGGTACACACCTCCGGCTATCTTCGAGCCGCCGCTTCCTTTCT
>NW_027096547.1:13220-80000 GCF_019320115.1 Miscanthus floridulus | reverse complement strand
TCCGTTTCTTTGGCCCATACAAAATTGTGGCCAAAATTGGTGCCGCTGCTTACAAGCTCGCGCTTCCTGATACTTCTTCAATACACCCTGTGTTCCATGTTTCCCAACTCAAGGCATCGCATGGTAAGCAACAGGTTACTGCTGACATTCCAGATGAGCTCGTCCAGTTTCAGGTGCCACAAGCTATTCTTGATAGTATTGGTGCAATGGTCCCAGATGCCTCGATCCTTGGCTACATGGGAGCTGCTGGTTCCTCTGCAGCAGCGTTTCCCTCGAGCGCCGGCTTGGGGTCATGCCGGCTCTAAAGGAGATGGGATTATCAGCACGTCTTCTACAGTGCCAATGTCTCACTCTGATGAAGCATCCACAAGTAAGCAGGCCAGGCCCGTCCGCGAGCGCTGGCCCAACGTTAGGCTAACTGGCCCAGAATGGAAGGCTTAGGCATAGAAGTATAAATACCGGAGTGAGCAAGGATGAGGGGCATGGAGGAAACTATGCTGTAGTTATTTTCTCTAAGCACTTACTGTAATTCACATACATTCAGTTAGTATTCCAGTCGAATATTCCTATTTTTATTCTTCTTCCCGAACAAGGAACTTCCCGTGTTCACACTAGGTGCCCTTTTCCAGTCTAGCCTTGGGAGGGTATAGGACGGGGCTTCTCATGAACAGTTCGGTACATGTAGGGCAAAAGCCCAATTGATCTCCTCCAACTATCGGCCAATTTTCTTCTCTAAACTATAAAATCAGTTTTATAACCTTTCTTAATTTTTTAAACCCTTTGTTTTTCACATTCGATGGTTTTAATAGTAGTTTCGCTGATGTGGCACTATGTCACATGGGTAAATCAGAACCAGGTAAAAGAGTTAAATCGGACTAGAAATATTTTAAAAATATAAAAAATCTTAAAAACAAATTTTTAAAAAATAATCTAGATATTTTAAATGGAAAAAGAATGCCGTTAAAATCCTAAATTTTGGTTTAATCTTAGAAAATTTATAGAATTTCTTTACCTAAAAAAATTATGAAACTAGTTTCACATTTTTCCTAAAATCATGCTCCATCCTATAGTGCCTAGCTTGAATTTGTTTGAATCTTAATGAACCCATTTTGGTGCTTATTTTCAGTAAAAGCTCTTGTTATCTATTATAATTAGTATATGCTAATCATCCGACTATGTAGAAGCGTCAGGGAGCGTCGTTAGGACTACGTATGTGCGGCAGGGTGGGTGCTAATTTCCTGCCTTGGATAGTTTTTCAAAGTAGTGTGTTAGTCTGCATGGCTGCATGCACCCCGCCACGCATACGGTCCCAACGACACTCCATTTGCGTTTCTATGTGATTAATTTTAAAGATAAAGCGACCTTTTAATAGCAAATAAGCACCAAAATGAGTCCATCATATTCAAACAATTTCAATCTAGGGACCAGAAGATAGAGCATGATTTTAGAAAACAAACCTTAAAGTAGTTTTAGAATTTTTCGAGTTAAAACAATTTTTCTAAGATTAAACCAAATTTTAAGATTTTTAATTTCATATTTTTCCATGTAAAAATATTTGGATTTTTTTTGAAATTTTATTTTTGTGATTTTTTGTATATTATTTTGAGAAAAATATAGTCCATTTTACCTCCCTGATTTTTTTTAACTTGGTCTGATTTACCTCCTCTGACGTGGCGTCGTATCGGCAAAACCACTAAGAAAACCGTCGAATGTGCAAAAAACAAATGATTTAAAAGTCGAGGGAGGTTAAAAAACTAGTTTTATAGTTTAGAGAGAAAAATCAAAGAACCATGATAGTTTAGAAAGATAAGTTGAACTTTTTCCTACATGAAAGCATGTTGAGCATTTGCTTTTACTGCAAGAGTAAATCAGTTCCCAAGTTCGGATTGGGGAAGCTCTGTACATCACGATTCCCGAGCGCTATAAAATTAGGCATGTCGTCTCAGCACCTTGGTCAGCAGTCTGTGTGTCAGTTCATGCCCAGGGACCAGGGTTGAGCTTGAGCAAGCTGCAAGCCTGCCCTGGGGACACGGGACAATGATGAGCATTGAGCATGCCTGGTCTGATTTTGTACGACTGAGTGGGGTAAAAGTTTGAACGGGAGACATGCATTGTCTTCTGCCCTCACAGCAGGACGACCGATCGATACAATATTATGCATTTCGATTCTATATGTAAGATCATCGTTTGGCTGAGCTTACAGCGTGTTTGATGGACTAAACTAAACTCTAATCTATATTTTGGATGTCAAATAGAAGGTCTAAACATAAACCAATCATGATTTAACAAAACTAATTAAGACTAATTGATGAGTAAAACTTATTAGAAAAAACAAAATTTTAATTTGTCTATATTTCGTCTATTATCAAACGATGAACTAAACTTTAGTTCAGTGATCCAAACAGACCGGATACTCCTTATACTATAATAATCTTGAGATAACTCTAGCTTAACAACCTTTTTCATTTCATATATGTCCATGAATATACCTAAGTTTACGTTCAAAACAAATGAAGATATCTAAGCTAAAATAGTAACAGGGTTTGCAGAAATATCATTATTTGTCTTTTAATCATTCTGACTACTAATTATTGCTTACTGGCTGTAAAACAATCACCTAACATGCATCGATTTTGGGTTTGTGAATTCGTCGATAAATTGCTTAAAAGCACATAGATGGTTACAGGTCGTTTGTTATCATGTTTACTTTTCATGAACCACAACATGCACTTTCGGGACACAATAATTGTTATCTGGATTTTAGAAGAAACAAGACAGGTAGTTTAGTTGCGGTCTCGGCAGGATTCAACTATTCATACCCCTTTCCACATAACTTTTCTTACAATCAAAACATCTCCCCACATATGCTATATATAGCCATATAGGAGATCATGAAAAATAGTAAAAAAAAAAAACAGAGGAGCAACTTAACACAGGTCTGCTGTAGTTTACTGAAACATCAAATGCCATAACATCTGAAGAACAGACATATATGTATTTCCTCCGTTTGAAATTATAAATTGTTCTAGCTTTTCTATATACATAACTTTGACTACATGTATAAACATAATATATATTTAGGTGCGTTAGCTTAATAAAGCTGGTTGTGTCGAGGTTAGGTATTTTAGTGGAGTCACTTTTTTTTTTTGTTCTGTTGGAGTTGAGCACGGCTGGCGTCGTTTGGAATGCGTCGCGTGTGTATCAGTCTCATCGACGCTCACATCTCGTGGCCATGGGGTGTGGTGGTAGAGTCAGGGCAGGGGTGAGCGGGATCCCGGGAACCAGGACTCCGTCTCCTTTGTACTCCATCGTGTTCAATCGCGCGCGTGTGCCGTGTTCTTGCTCGGAGCCATGACTGACCCGGACCGGATTGCGATAGGATGTTTGTACTGATGATCCCATTCCTTGAAAATCTACTCCACCCTCATGACGCTTTGAAAATCCACTGTGGTGCCGCAGTTGCCTGTACTACTCGATCCACTTCACAGTTGCCCTGTTATGCAACACTACTTCAGCAGCGAACGAACAGCGTTTTGCTCCCACAACAAATCAGCATAAGCATCAGCATAAGCTAAATTTCAGCAAAACGATTTCCAACCAAACATATGCCTGTCAGCTGGTGGAAACGGATCGATGCATACGCAGAAGCAGAAGCAGCTGCACCATCACTAACGCTACGTCCCTGCACAAATAAACCTGGCATGGCATCGGCATTGCATCCTTCCTGTGATTATCGCCCTGTTCGCTTGGCTGATAAGCCATGGCTGAAAGTATTATTGACTGATTTATTATGAGAAAAAAATACTGTTCGTTGGCTGAAAAAATACGGCTTACAAGTCAAGTAAACAGAACGTATATATTTGGTGATGTACTGGACAGGGGGAGCTGATGTTGTTGTGTCTGTCAAAGGTGGGCCTGTAACTTTGTATGGACAGGAAAATGGTTGCATTCCCAAATGCATGTATGAATGAACTAATAGCTTTGCAGCACTCGATCGAGCAAGCACTCAAGGCATCTCTTAAATTGTCTAGTCCTTTATTAGTTCAAAAAAATTGTCTACTAGTTCTTTGTTAGAAGCGGAGCCAGTAATTAATTCATAGTAGATGTTGAGCACTGACATGACGTTCACATGTCCTGTGTTGTCGGCTGAGTATAGAGAGGCTCAACATGTTTCTTTCGTGTGAGATCAGCTGTGACCTGTGGGTAGGCCACTGCAATTTACTGCTGTCGTGCAGCCATTGCCCTTCTGAATTCGGTCTCCTTGAGTCCTTGTGAGTTGTGATGCATGTTTCATTTTTTTATGGAACGCATGTTTCATTATTTGCTGCAAAGTGCAAACACATATACCTAGTGACTGGGACATCCACATGAATTTAACCATAATAAAGGTGTAATTTTCGAAATTACAATCAGGAATCACCCAATCAGGACATTGTTAACTGTTCAAATGGACTTCATAGTGTAATTAGTTAAAGCATGCCAGATGATCCTTAGAATAATCTATTATGACTAGACAGAGTTGAGAAAACCAAATCAAATAGTGTTATATATAGCAACTCCACAGGTAGTGGTGTGCACTCAAGTGCAGCCAGCCAAGCCTTGCTACTATAGTGGGATATCCTATCCCCATGCTGTGTCACCACCCTTAAACGTCTGCAGACATTCACAGCAAATTAGGGAGGTGAAGAGGGGAGCAATGGAGATCAAGGTCGACGAAGAGGCGGCAGAGGCAGTGGCACCCGCGCCATCACGGTTCAGGAGGATATGTGTCTTCTGCGGGAGCAGCCATGGTAAGAAGAGGAGCTACCAGGATGCTGCCATTGAGCTTGGCAAGGAGCTGGTAAATTCTGTGCTGCTGCTTCTTACTTTAATTCCTTTAGGTCTTTTTGTGCGTTTGCCTTTTATTTGTTTGGTCAGCTAGATAGCTAGACATTAGTGTCATTTTGATGATAACATGCCTTTAATCTTACTTGAAGTTTACCCTCTTGTTTTGACCACCAAAGCATCAATCAAACCCATGGTGATGCAGTGATGCTTTTCCATGAGAGTTCTTCTCAGTGAAGGGGTTTAAGAGGCTTTGCGGTAGTACATCTTTGCATGGATGCATGTTACTGTACTTACAAAATCTTCAACTTCCTTAGTTCCATAGTGAAACAACGAAACACTGCATACATGACAAATTATGGCCTATATGTGTCATCACTTTTGGTTTCCCATCTCTTAATAAGATGTATAACATGGCAACAACCTCCAGACCTTAAAGGTTTTCTAGCAACCATAAGTTTGTGTATTTGATATTTTTTTCCTGGTCTATTTAGGTGGCAAGAAACATTGATCTAGTGTATGGAGGAGGGAGTGTAGGATTGATGGGTTCGGTCTCTCAAGCAGTGTACAATGGAGGAAGACATGTCATTGGGTATGTAACATAACAATAGTTCTTTAGCACATTTGCACTATCAAATTGATAGTGCGTGAAAAGAAGAATAGCTTAGAAATTGATGAAACAGGCTCGTGTTGGAAAGTGTTGGATTGATCATGTCTGCCTCAGATCATAAAACTTACATTTTGTCATCTTGTTGTCCCTCTATGCAGGGTGATTCCCAAGACTCTGATGCCTAGAGAGGTACCCATAATCTTCCTACTTAGCATTAGTCTCTAATTGTTTGTCGCATGCCATGATTGCCTCGAACACAGCAATATTGCTTCAATAGCAATCAAAGTTTCAAATTGTCATGCTACACACATGAAGTTTTCATAAAGGGGGATGAAGATGCAATTCATTATTGCTATTTACTTGATATAAATATGACTATCATAATAAACCCGATGCTCATCTTTAAGTACAGAAGAAGTCAATCACCATGGGTTTATGTTTATCTTCAGAAATATTCTATTAGGGTGTGCATTTAAGAAGAGTAAACAAGGAAAAAAATGCATGATACTGCCTTTAGATCCTTCTCGCTTGTCTTTCTTGCTAGTGGGAGAGGAAAAAGGCAGGCATATGATGAAAGATCAGGAGAAATGCTCACTGAAATTGTGTTCCCCACATGATCGATCAAACCTTGCTGATCTTGACCGCAATCTCTCCAACAAATGCTGGCTCAGTTAAACAATGAAAAAGCCCATCACATTTCTTCCTATGCCCAACACCAGCACCATAATTGCCTCCCCTGAACATGTGTCAACCTGGTAATGTAAAACAGTCAAGTTATCCTCCTTTCTCCATCTCCAGAAAGTTGGTCCCCTTTAGTAAGCAAAAAAGGCTGTGCAGCTAGTAAAATATGATGCTTGTTCTTGCGCGTGTGATGGTTGCAGATATCAGGTGAGACGGTGGGGGAGGTGAAAGCAGTGGCTGATATGCACCAGAGGAAAGCTGAGATGGCCAGGCAGTCCGATGCTTTTATAGCATTACCTGGTGAGTGTGCGTGTCACCTGAGAAAAGGAAAGTGATGGATCGGTAGTTGTGACTGGTAAATTTGGTTGTCACTTTCTTCAGCTTTTGCAATGATCCACTGGTAGTGGAAGTGTGAGTGAAAGTTCATAATGCATGCTTTGTCTCTGACGAGGCTATCTGCTCCAAAAGTTGAGACTTTGTTTCCCTGCACAAGCACAATGACTAAGCGAGAATCGAAATTAGACCATGATAATTCCAAGACCAAGCCATGCGATTCAGAATTAGGAATCTGTGATCTTGAAAACATAAACTAAATTCAACATTTAGGATCAAGTTAACAACACAAAATTTGCTCATGTCCTACTTGTTTTAGTATTTACCACTGTACTGAAGGAGGTCTTCGGTTGCTGAGCTTTGACTTGTAGGGGGGTTTGGGACACTTGAAGAGCTGCTGGAAGCGATTTCATGGGCTCAACTTGGCATCCATGACAAACCGGTACCACACCGTTCATCCTTTTTGCAGCAATTCATAAACTCTTTGCTGGGACGACCTACAATGTATCTGCTATTCTGCAGGTTGGACTGCTTAATGTGGATGGCTACTACGACCCACTGCTGTCTTTCATTAACAAAGCGGCGGAAGAAGGGTTTATCCAACCAACTGCTCGCAATATCATCGTCTTGGCTCCAACTCCCAAGGATCTGATCCAGAAGTTAGAGGTGGGTCCCCTGCCTTCTTTTTTCCCCCTTCTGCAGACTTACTCCCTCCGCACCAAAATAAATTAATTCCTAAAATCATCCTAAGTTAGGGCTTGTTTGGTAGAGCTCCACTCCTTGATTCTTATCTCTAGCCCTTTGATTCGTTGGGGGAGTGATTCTAGTTGATTCTGGTGGGAGGCATGGTGGGGAGCTGGCGAGAATTGATTCTGGAGTGATTTTGGTAGAGATTGAATAGGGAGCAGTGAGGCCCAGCTCCCAGTGTAAATGGAGAAGTGATTCTTGTCTACTCCCACTAGAATCTGTGTGCAGTTTTGTTGTTTGGCCGAGGAGTGATTCTTAGGGAGAATCTGCTTCAAGAAACTCTACCAAACGATCCCTTAAACTATCTTAAGTTTGATCAACTTTAGAGGAAAGAGTAATAACATCTAGACACCAAATAAGTACATTATATGAAAATATATTTTATGGTGCGTCTAGGGATACTAATTTTGTGTCATAAATAATGGTACTCTCTTCTATAAATCTGGTCAAAAGTTAAAATAGTTTGACATAGAACAACTCTAAAAGTTGATTTAATTTAGGACAGAGGTAGTATTTTGGCAAGATCCATGTCCCACAAAACATAAAATGTGGTCACAACATTCAGGAGCATACATCCAAACACAATTCGTTATGTACTACGCATAATCTTTGCTTCTAAGCATAGCTAAGTTTACTGCTTTGCCTTCGCCATCAACCAGTGTCCAGTTTAGCCTTAAAGCATGAAGCACTGTACTAACAGCATAAAACTTGGCAATAATGCAGAATGCATCTTTAATGAGACCAACAAGAAGTATTATATCGTGATCCCATATATGTCTTGGTCCAGTGTCAATGTCTTCATCGATGATGCAAGAACTGGCAGTACAAATTCAGGTGTAGTTGTAGTGCTGAAGCATTGCTGCGTTTAAGCAATGCACTTGGTACAATGCTAAACTGCAACGTCAGGAAGGACTAAACGTTGGGACAATTTTTTTTCCTTGTTTTTAGGAGTACTCACCGCAGCACGAGGAAATCGTGCCGAAGATGAAATGGGAGGTGGAACAGGTGAGCTACGCTCAGAACTACAAGATCCCCAGGCCAAAGGAGGGGAAGATGGTCATGGAAGCAGAACTGGGAAGCAGGCTGTGGATGTAGTACCAAGCCACTAGCCCTATTCATGTAAGATAGGCTTGCATATTTGGTAATACTAGAAGTCCAGAACATCTAGTGACTCATCACCTCGCTGTGCTGGATGCATGTACCCTCCTGAAACCTACTGGTTGCTCATTCGTGTAAGATTAGCCATGTTTACTTGTACTGCAAAATTAATGGAGCTAAATTGGTAGTACATGAATACACTTACCACTGGAATGCTGAGGTGAAGGAGGCCGATTTGAAGCCGGAGATTGCTCGCTCGCTAGGGCTAAACAACTGAATTGGCTTGGCTGCCCACTTCTCTGAAGAATTGCGCTTTCAGATAGGATGCCAGTTGGGGCCTCGCGATCCAAAGCACCAAGTCGCTTTCGTCCTCACCTTCAAAGTCGAAAGACCTCACGCCGCCGCCGCCGCCGCTGCCGTCCCCCGTCGGCCTTCGCCGCCGTAACGACGCCGCTTGCCCGTTTGCCGCTGAGAAGCGATGGAACCCAAAGCAAAGCCTCCAAGAACGTGTAAAGCCCTAGGGCCTGGACCAAGGTCGTGGAAAACTTGATCCTGAACTACTTTCGTGGGCCAAATGTAAAAAGGCCGCGGCCACTACCGCTTCCGCTTCGATCCGGATGAGAGCTCGAAGGTCTGAAACTCTTTCTTTCTGAAACCAAAGAGAACTGAAGCTCTGAAACCACCGGCGTCTGCTTCAGTTTGGCGATCCACATCGAGTGTCTGGCTGCGAAATATTTGCATCTGCACAAGTTTTCCGTGAATCATCAGTTTTACAAAACACGTGTGCCACCGACAAGGTGGTGGTGCAGGTTGGAGCACTAATCTACCAATCCTTGCCATTCTTCACCTAACCCTACCCTTAGACAGTATTAACAAACACCATCATCCTGACTACTCACCACTACTAGCATTTGCATCTTTTCCTCACTGAGACTGGGATGCAATTATTCCACGCATGTTCGTCAAATAGAATATCATGGGGAGCGATAATTCGCCATACTGAACTCGTGATTTGAAGTCCTGATTTGATTCAGCACCCGGCCGGCCGGCTATGATAAGAGGCCCTCTTTTCCCCTCCATCCGGCCATCCGGGGACAGGCCAGAGATTCAGAGGCACGACTGGTGTGAGGTCTCACCCAACGGCCAGCAGAATAGTGGAGCTGCTCCGCTCCGCTCCACGGCTGCGCATGGGTTGTTGCCTTTGCTTGCATTCACGGGAAGGCCGACGCTTGCTTTACTGCTGCAACCACCTGACTCCCCCCTCCATCCAACCTTGCGTCCCAAGTGACAAGAGGAAGAAGGTCTGTTGTTTTCCTTCCTTCCTTGCCAATTATGGGATTGGTGAATGCTAACAGCTTTGATGTGATGCTCCCCATTTGGCTTAATTCTATTCGATTAGTGCCTTTGTTAGGTCGGAGAATCTGCTTTGGAGATCGATGCCGCACTTGAGCTGGTTATTTGTATTTTAGTCGGTGCTGGGGGTCTATGCATGGTTTCATGCTTTCAGCAGTGCCCGAATCCACTACAGCCGAATTTGCATGGGTCATCAGTTTTGTCAGTCCAAGAAATCTGAGGTAACAAACATAATGTATGATCTTAACAAAAGAGAAGCCAGCGTAATACAGAGGTGCATCTGTAGGCGATTCTCTTCTGATATCTACACTGCAACAGCATATGCTGCATTTCAATTCACCTGTTCAAAGTAGAGAGAGAGAGAGAGAGAGAGAGAGAGAGAGAGAGACGACCTGTAATTTTCTTCTTGCCTACTGCCGGAAGGTAGCCTAAGAGAATATCCGAATTGAGAAAATTCAGGCTTTTTTGTTACTGTCTATAGTCAACTAATCATCATAAAGTTAATTGACCATCTTTTTTAAGGAAGTTTTTTATCCATTTATTGTTCACGCTATATGAAAAATGATTAAACAAAGTTCTGTTGCCGCGTCAATGAAGATCAAACGTCTTCTTCACACGGACTTTATTAAAGCTGGAATATTGTAGGGTGATTAATCGGTGGCGACACCGAACGCTTACTTAGTCGTAATAGCAAGACATTGATTAGTACTACTAGTAGCAGTACACAAATTTTGATTAGTTGCAAAGTGCTGCACTGGACAATAATGGACCTCAGCGAAGATCTTTCTCTGGCGAGGGAATTGCGTGAAAGATCCCTTTGGACGTTGGCAGAATGCATGCTCCAGCCGAGCATTGGGCCGGTATCCATGTTTTGGCACTATCGGTATGTATGCTGTAAACTATGTTTTTTTTGAGGGAAATGCTGTAAACTATGTGCAACTAGATCTTCAGTGTAGACTACAGATCCACAGAGTTTGGCGTCGATGCATCGTTATTAGTTTTTAGATTAGATGCTTTTATTATAAGCATTGAAATTAATAAATTACATGCTACAGGTCAGGAACAAGCCTCGATCGATCGGTGATGTTGACTCAGGCAGCAATAGCATACACCGGCAACACCAGTCTTGAGAATTTTTACTTATACCTGGTTCGGTTACCATCTCTTTCCATGTCGGTGATGTGGACTCGCGATCAGGCGACCATGTCCGGGGCCGGGACCGGGAGGGAGCTGTTGCCTTCCTCTAACGCTCGCTGATTTCTGTCTAGCTAGCAGCCGCCCAGCAACAGCAGGAAGCGAGCGAGCGTCAGGGTCAGGCACCGGCGTCAAAGCACGGAGCAGACAACCCACCAACACATTACACATGCGCCTCTGCGCGCCACCAACACGCAACACCTCCCCTCCCCCGGGCCCCGGCCCACTGGTGCCGGACATAAAAATGCCTCTGCCTCTCTTCTTCCTCTCCCCCGAGGCGCTGCGGCACGGAACCAGCGCCATTAGAGGCCACACCACACCAACGCCCCTCCCTTCTCGCGCGCACATACGCGTGTACGAGGAGCTACTAGCAGGAGGACTGCTAGCTGCAGAGAAGAGGGAGGAGGAGGAGAGGTAGCCCCTGTTGATTTGAAAGATCAGTTTCAAGTGAGTACTATTCTTACTTGTTGAATTCCTGTGTCTCATCAGGTTGTTCTTGAGTTTTGAACATTCTCGTCTCATGGTTTTCCTGTGCTTATTACAACAATCTTCGAGATTAGTAGACCAATCATGTGAATAGCATACTCCCTAGTAGAAACTTTAGAGGGGCGGCAAAGATTGAACTCCGCTACACTGCTCTAACATGTTTGATGAATTCCTTGGTTCGCGTGTATTTTGCTGCAAGTAATCAATGGACCAAGTCGTCAGGTTATCAAACCAGCGTAAGTGGTAGATTCTAGTATTCTACGCGCTCCGTTTCACCTTTCAATATTGAGTTTATTTTTTTAGAAACAAAACAGAACGAGTTCACCGCCCCCCGCCCCTCTTCTGTTCATCTGTTTAAGCTATGTGAGTTTAAACAAAAACTCCATTCAGCATTTAGCCATTATTTTATTAAATACTAGTATATATCCGTGCAAACGTGATCAATCATTTCGTAACAACTAGGATCCCATTCGATCATTGTACCGCCTCGTGCACGCCATGTCTCTGCGCTGCGCTGCTTCGTCTCCATGCGAGCACGGTGTCGTCAACTGCAGCTCTGCAAGCGTATGATGAACTCAGGTCAGGAACTATCAGCAGCTCGGTTGCACGACAAAAAATGATCCGGGGAGTGAGTCGCTGCCATGACTCATATGAACTTTTTCTGCTCATGAACTTCGTCAGCGTGATTGGACGACAGAACGGGGAGGGAGTAGAGTCGTGGAAGCATCCCACGGCAGCGTCCTAGTGGAATCACATTGGGCCATGGTCTCATCACGCGCGCTAGCGGCTGGCCAGCCATTTGCCAGTAGCTTGTTTGGGATGTCACGGCCGACGACATCTTTGTCTTACCTGTTCAACGCCACCCTTTTCTTATTCCTGGCCCTGGAACTGGAACACTGTTACTGACGCTGATCCATAAGGGATAAGGCCGCCCGATTCAGGCATTCCAGTGGGAGTAGGAGCTCGTTTTTCTGTCCTCTGCCCCAGTTTCAGGTTTTCAGTGTACTCCACCGTGCACCGTGTAAATCACCTAGATTGAATCCACAAGACCACAAGTTACGACTGTGCGTAGCTTTTACATGTTGGCCATAGTACACGTGCCGCATATATATAATTTATATTCTTTATTAGTCGGTTCCTTGCACTGAATACTGATACCTTTATATATGTGGTTCATGTAGCAGATTCAGAAGTGCTTAGCCGAAGGGCAGCATACACAGCAGCTGGCCAAGATGACTGCCGGTTTCCAGCTCGGTGTGATTGGGTCTCTTACGCTCTCCGTCGCCTCATCGGTTGCCATTGTCATCTGCAACAAAGCCCTCATCAGCACTCTAGGCTTTCCATTTGGTAAGTACCCCTAGCTCTGCAGCCCACAAGTACAAATGGAACCTGATGAACAAATCAAGGGCTTTCAGCCTATTTAGGAACCACAGCGCACACTGCAGAGTTACATGCGTTCAGTTCAGTACTTGCCGGAAAATAACCATATGTAATGTGTTTATGATCAATGCAGCTACAACTTTGACAAGCTGGCACCTGATGGTGACCTTCTGCACCCTTCACGTTGCGCAGCGTTTGCGCTTTTTCGAGCCCAAGGCGATTGATGGACAGACGGTAGTTTTGTTTGGGTTGCTGAATGGAACCTCGATTGGCCTTCTGAACCTTAGCTTAGGATTCAATTCCATTGGATTCTACCAGGTCAGTCCTCTTCTCATTCGGTTAATTTTTTCCTTGATTGAAAATGAAAGCAGCACATGCTCAAATTCAGTATGTTCTGCAGATGACAAAGTTGGCCATAATACCCTTCACAGTGCTATTGGAGACTATATTCCTCAAGAAAAGATTCAGGTTAGTTAGAGAAATCATAAGTGGTGCTGCCTGTCTGCTAGATGTTCTGATTGTATTCTGTTCAAACCAAAACAGTGATAAAATTTGGCACTGGGCAATAAAACATTCTACAGTGTACAGAAAAGGTTTCGTGCCCCCTTTTTTATTTTTGCATTAGGCTGATTAGATTTTTTTATCTAAAACTATCCTGACTAGAGCAGTCAGCAGTGGATAAATTAAAAGTATGCTTAACTTCGTTTATTTTTTACTGGTCCCAGACAATATCATTTTGTTTCATTATGATATATAATATGACTTGCAATATGCAGTGAGACAATCAAGTTTTCTCTGCTGGTCTTGCTACTTGGAGTTGGCATTGCTTCCGTTACCGACCTTAAGTTAAATTGCCTCGGGTCTACTCTTTCTGGCCTCGCCATCGCCACGACTTGCGTTGGCCAAATTGTATCCTACATTTGAAATATTTCTGTTCATCATTCAGGGTGCACATTTTGCATGCCTACCATCGCCATGTGCACTAATTGTCAACATAATCCATGATTGCTATGGTGTATCCTTAACCTGTTGAGTGAAGCTCACAAATACGATGCAGAGGAAGCTGAAGATCTCATCAACGCAGCTTCTCTACCAATCGGCACCTTACCAGGCAGCCATTCTGTTCGCCACTGGCCCCTTCGTGGATCACCACCTCACCGGCCGCAGCGTCTTCGCCCACGTATACACTTTCCCAGTTGTGGTAAGCTCCGTCACATATTCTGTGCAACGGTTGCAGTACAGACATATTTTTGCCAGTTTCAGAGAAAGATCACTACCATACCAAGTATAGCTCAGCTTTGGGTGGGTGGCAACATGCTGAATGATGACAAGCTAAGGGTGCACATTGCATGAGCTGTGTTGCAGGGATTCATCATCCTGTCATGCCTGATCGCGGTGTCGGTGAACTTCAGCACGTTCCTGGTGATCGGGACGACGTCTCCGGTAACGTACCAGGTGCTGGGCCACCTCAAGACGTGCCTGGTCCTGTCGTTCGGCTACACGCTGCTGCACGATCCCTTCACCGCGCGGAACATCTTGGGCATCCTCGTCGCCATGTTCGGGATGGCGCTCTACTCCGTCTTCTCGGTGCGTGAGGGCAAGAAGAAGTCAGCAGGCGACGCCCTCCCGGTGTCACAGGTGCGTACGGTTGTCATCGATCAGGTTATCACATACTTTGCTGGAGGTGGACTGCTGAGGTTTGGTAGAGCTGAGTTCAGCCATTCATGGGCCGGTCTGATCATGTTCGTGGTTACTGCAGATGCCTGACAAGGAGACGGAGCCGCTGGTGGCGACCAAGGACAACAGCGACACCAAAAAGGCCAACGGGGTAGCTCACGACTGCTAAGATGTTCCCGTTGCTTATAGCTTAATTAGCCCAGCTCTAGTGTCACTACGCACTGTTCTGAATCTCAGAAGGTCAGGGAAGAAGACATTCCTTTCGTTTCTTACAATGCTGTATGTAGCAGTACCGTTTTTTTATGGCAGTGGGGGTGTTTAGCACGGTGTACAATTTGATGCAGCAGCTCTTAAATTGTTACTCTGTTTAGTCCGCACGACTCAGCGGATTGGGAGTGTCCCCACCAAGCTAGTTAGCTTCTTTCTCTTCTGCGAGGAATTTTGCAAAACGTTTACCACTATGTACTAGAAATAGCTAAGTATATATCTTTACCTTAATGATAATGATACATACCAGACGTCCGGGATGGATGACGCCTCCGTCCGCTCATTTCTGCACCCGCTCATTCCTCCCGCGCCCCTTCCCCCATCGCGGCATCTCCGCACCCGCCGCACCCACGCCGCAACGCTCCTCTGCCGAGCCACACACCCGCGCCCCACCCCCACGTGCGTCGCACGAGCCGCGCGCCCCGTTGACTCCCTCTCCCTCCTCCTGCTCCGGCGCGGCGGCATCCCCGGCGCGAGCAAGAGCTCTGATCCACGTGGCTACCCCCGGCGACCCCTTTCCTCTTGTCCGGCCGGCCACCCCCGGCCTCAACTCTGGTGTGGGGACGGGCGTGACCCCGGCGTGGGCGCAGATCCGGCGTGGGTGCGCGGCCCTGCTCTGGCACGAGCGCGCGGTGTTGCCCCAGTCCACGCCTTCCACCCGCTCCCCATCCCAGATCCTGCCCTCCGATCTGGCCGCTGTCGTGGTGGGCTCGATTCTCCTCCTATCAGGGCAGCAGCTATGGATCACAGCCGATGGGCGGTGGAGTCGTACTGGCCATTCGTCTGAGCAGATATTGCGCTTGAAAGTGCATGCTGCAAGCATTTGTTTCTGCAATTGTTTCATGCGGATTTTGCAAAAGTAGATCGAGATGTTGTGTATGTTGCAATGGTTGTACACGTATGTTGCAAGCTTTTGTTCCCAATGTTTCATATGTGTTTTCCGGATGCATGTTGTATTTATGTTTATCTGAATGTTGCATATGTTCCACACATATGTTGCATGTGTTTTATTCGGATGTTGCGTATGATTGCAATGGTTTTCAAGTGTGTTTCAGGAGTTTCATAAGCATGTTTCAAGTGTTTCAACTGCCTTCAGATGTATGCTACAGCCGTTGTATTTGGATGTTTCAATAGTAAATCGAGTGTTTGTGGCAGAACCACCCAAATTATGCTGACCCACGTGTAGCCGTCATTGTTCTAAAGACCTCTGACTGCAGTACACGAACGCCAGATAATCCGATAGTTTGTCGGGTGTCCTCGAGGAACCCCGAATCATCCATATTTTACAACTCATACAGGATCAACAATGGAGTTACCACAACATTACAACATTGATACAAAAATTTCATACATCGGAGTTGCGGAAGATTTACAACATTAGATTACAAAACATGTTATATACCTTTGAGTAACAGTTGAGTTCCAAAAGTTGAGTAGAACTACGGAAGAAACTTAAGTGAAGTACCTAAGATAGAAGAGACGATTGGATCATGTCAAGCCCACCGACATGTCCTTGATTAGCAGCACAAGTCAGAACCTGCAACAGGGGTTAACAAATCCTGAGTACATGAGGGTACTCAACAAGTCTTACCCGACCAAAAGAAAAGACTCCAAGGGCATGCTGGCTTAAAGGAAAGATTGAAGCAAGAAGTAACTTTTGCGAAAAAGCTTACTATGAGTGGATCCTTACTTTCAATGTTTGAGCTGTGTATTAAGTTATTACCAGTATCCAATTTGTACCTGTTCTACATCAATCACTTCATTAATCATCTCATCTCTTCTCATGTTCATCTCTTATCCACAAGTAGCCATATTCCATTGATTAACTATGATGTTGATTGGGGGATCGAATCTTCTCCGAGAAGCATGGCGATTCGAATCGATTTGGCCTAGCTGGGGTTTCCTTACCACACGACATATGCAGGTCCCAGACCTACATATATCAACCTTCACTTGGATCCTCCAAAACCAGAATGGGTTAGCGCCACCCGAGAGCACAGTACTCCACCGCCCTACCCTATTTCAGTAGGGTGGGTACATGCTACTCTCGCCATCTCTTCACTCCCAGTGCGTGGTTGTCCTTTCCCATAATGAAATAGCCGAGATATTAGGCTTACCGGAGTATGTGGCCAGTACTGCAAGGTCTCGAACACGATAGGTCTACAACGAACGGTCCTCAATCGACATAGACTGAACAGACACGACCAGGCAACCTTGTCGGCTTAACCACCAAAGACAATTTCTAGGCCCCGTCCGGTCTCAAGTTATTCAAATTCATTATTAACCTCATGACATCCCTAAGTATAGAACCATTGTGAATGTTGAAATCACAACTCGACTCTTATCAACTAAGCATGGCAAAGCATAACTAACCTATGATAACTAGCTGGGCGACAAGGAATAGTATTGAAATACCAAGGTAGTCGTGCAGCAATTGGTATTCAATCAACTCCTAATCTTACTTAATGCAATAGGCATAAGACTTAAGTGATTAACGTTTATAAAACACAAGGAATAGGTTTATGCTCTGGGGCTTGCCTTGGTTAGTAGAGGTGCTAGGTTCTCCCGACGAGCCACAGATGTCAAACCCAACCTCCACTGGTGGATGCTCTTCTTCTGGGATTTGATCAACGGTTACTTCCTCGCTTTTGGTCACTACACGTGAATAAAGGATACATGCTTAACATGATGAAGTGCTAAACATGATGCATGATGAGAGATACATAAGTGCATAACAGAACTTAAACTAATCTAAGAAAGTTGAATACAACTTTCCTTCACGGTACAATTAGGGTTATGCTTCACAAGGCATTTTAATTATTTGATTAACCAGTCAACCATGTGGTTTCCAAGAAAGCAACACTTATCACATTATACTAATCAAGCATGGTAGGGTATTTAACTAAACATTACACAAATTGCAACCAAGAGGATAAGCAAGGATTATTACATGCCTTACATGCATCTACTACTAATTATGAGTAAACCATTTTATTTATTTATATAACAAGTTGATTCAAAACATATCAAGAAAGTAACTCCATTGCCAAGGAACAATAGGGGTTTGGGTGTTCCAAGGTCCACAATCAAAGTATAAAACTCACCCAAGTCATTTAAGGATTTATCTAAATCATTTTAGCATTTATTAAATAAAGAAAAGGCATTTAAACACACCTAAATTAATTTACCAAGTTAGAATTACCAAAATAGTACCAAACTTTTTTTGAAGGCAGATATTAGCATGTAAAGCATACACAAAATTTTTCATGATTAAATAATTATTATTTTAGCCTATAAAAATCATGGAATGTGCATTTATTAATTAAAAGAGTGAATTTTTAAGCACATAAAAACTACTGCAAATACTCAAATAATATCTGTCCTAGGTATATCACATAATAACAAGGCTACACAAAAAAATTCATGAATTTATCATGCTCCAATAATTAGTTATGAATTAAACAAGATACTGCACTTTTTATCATTTTCTGAAAAAGAGAAAATCGGTTAAAACATTTCTTACACAACCCCAAGCTACCCCAGCGACTGACAGGCGGGGCCGGTGGTCAAACCCAACCCTTCCCGCCTTGACCACGGGTACGCCGGTGGGTCGGCCGTGTAGGTTGCTGGCGGCGAGCCCTCCGGCGATGGTGAGGACACCTACGTGTTCCCCATGAACCCGAGCACCTATCTACGCTATGCGTGGAATGGATTAGGTTTAGGTTTGAGCTCCACATCAGCCATGGTGGTGCGGTGGCGTGGCGGCGATGTGGCGACGGCACTATGGTAGCGACCTAGATAGGACTAGGGTTAGAACCAGGAGCTCACCATGATCACGCTCGACTACTTGGTTGAAGCGGAGACGGAACGGAGGTGCGTTGCCAGCGTTAAGGGCGGATCCGACGGCGTGAACTGGAGAAGACGGCGACGTTCCAACACGTCCTGCACAGTAGAGATAAAAAGGAGAAGCCGATCACCACCACGGCATCAAGGAAAAACTAGATCAAAATAGAGATGGGCGAGAGACCCACCCGAGCGGTCTGGCCATGGTAAGGTGGTCACGGCGGTGATGGTGGACGACCGTGAGGAAGACGATGGCCTCTGGCCAACTCTGGCGGAAAGAGGAGGCTCAAGCGGGCTTAGGAGAAGAACACAAACTAGGCGGAGCTAGCTTCGAGATAGAGCGGGCGGAGGTGAAGTGAGGGCGGTGAATTTTGCTAGCGAACTGAGGTGCACGGCGGTGACGCTAAAAGAGAAAAAGAGCAAGACGGCTGTCGGCATGGGGTATTTAAAGGCGAGGGCGACGTCACAACGTTGGCAGCACCTTTGTGAGCTCGGCCACGTAGCCAGCCACACGTCCACGGGCGAGAAATGCCGCGGCGGCCACGGCGGACGCCGGTGAACAGAGAGAGAGAGAGGGAGAAAAGAGAGGGACGGTACTAGGGTACTATTTATGTCTAACGGGTTCTTCCTTTTTCTCACGATTTCATGTAGAAATTTGATTAGCTCCAAAAACAAAAGTTGTTCATCTTGATGTCCTCTCCAACATTCCTTAAAGAGTCCTCTTCTAATTCTAGTTGGTTAGAGAGATCTAGGGTGAAGAACATGGGTACCTCAAAATTGAACCACTGATCTTCAGTTAGGGTTTGAAAAACAGTTTTGCTTAGTAACCTTTGAGCAATTTATTAACAACTAATTACTGATCAAACATCATAAACAATCACTCATTATTAAAGCACAAACATCATACCAAACAATGGAACAACACTTGGACAACTTTTATTTATGAAAATTCATTTATTAATTCACCAAAGTTTGAACTTAGAACTGATTTCCATGACTTAGCAAAAAATGCTGAGGGAAAAACAACATTAAATTCAATCTTTGGAGTCCTATTACAACATATTTAATTTAGAAACACCATCATATTTTGATTCTACATGAAAGCACTCACTTTGTACTAAAAAGTTTATTTTAGCAAAAATTTATTTGTTTAAGCAACTTCACATATATAAATTCACAAAGAACCTTAAACATTGAAAGGATCAAGATGCCCAAGAGGGGGGTGAATTAGGCTAATTCTAAATTTCTTTGCAATAATTAAATCCTACGGTTAGCCCAATTAACCCCTTGTGCCTAAAAAGTGTTTCTAATTGTTCTACCGTACAAAGGACTTGCAACCTATGTTCCATTCCTACTATAGCATGGCAATTCTAAGAAAGTAAATGACAAGAATTGAATTGCTCAAAGTAGAGAGGAGGAAGAACGCGGTGATGTTTTGCCGAGGTATCGGAGAGTCACCACTCCCCACTAGTCCTCGTTGGAGCACCCGCGCAAGGGTGTAGCTCCCCCTTGATCCGCGCAAGGATCAAGTGCTCTCTACGGGTTGATTCTTCGACACTCCGTCGCGGTGAATCACCCACAACCGCTCACAACTTGAGTTGGGTCATCCACAAGCTCTCCAGATGATCACCAAGCTCCCAATCACCACCAAGACCGTCTAGGTGATGGCGATCACCAAGAGTAACAAGCACGAACTCTCACTTGACCACGACAAGCCTAATGAGAAGGGTGGATGCACACTTTGCTACTCTTGATATCACTAATGAGGGCTCTCTTTGGGATTCTCAAATCTCAATCACCTCACTAGGACCTTGCTCTTCTTGGCACTCTCTAAGGTGTTTCTCAGCTGTTGGAATGAGCAAAAGTACCCCCACACACTGAGTGGAGGTGGTATTTATAACATGGGCTGAAAAACGAACCGTTATGTGCCTCTGCAGGAGTGACCGGACGCTCATGGTCATGTTGATCGAATGCATCGGTCAGTACACCTCGAACTCCAGTGTTAACAGTGTGACCGGAACGCTAGGCCAGCGTCCTGGTCAGCACCTGTCCAGACGCGTCCGGTCATGATTTTCCCTCTCTAGAACCTTACTGGAGTCGACCAGACGCAGGCTCTCAGTGTTCTGGTCACTTCACCTCTCAGCGTCTGGTCACACCAGATGATTTTCACCTTGGTCAAATGAACTGACCGGACTCTACGCCAGCAGTTCCAGGTCAACCCAGAGACCAGCGTCCGGTCAGTATTTGACCCTCCATTCACTTCCAACTCTCGATCATATGTGAATGAAGTTTGCTCCATTGGATCTAAGGGCTGTTTTGGAGCTACCTAGTGCTAGTTTTAACAAGTGTGCACCACATATAACTCACTAGACTCACTTAGGTCAAGCTACCCATCCATACCCCCCTTAATAGTACGGCCAAAGGAAAAACAAAGTCCTAAACTATTCTAAGTGTCTACTCCAACTCTAATCGACACTTAGAACTAGTCCATCCTTAACCTTGTCGTCCATCCTTTGAAAACCAAAATGATTTCCATCGTAGGGGCATGACCACCTTGATTGCCCAATCGATCTCCATTACCTATGACCTAACTTAATTGCCTCTGTAAAACACACGTTAGTCATAGTAATCCTGTATTGTCATTAATCACCGAAACCTAACTAGGGGCCTAGATGCTTTCAATCTCCCCTTTTTGGTGATTGATGACAATACCACCTCGAGTATGTGAAAGAGATGAGGTTTTTAACATGCTTGGATCATATAAGCCTTTAGTCAATAAGAACAAAGGTGTTAGGCAAGCTTATATGACCCAAGCCAATATGATGTACTCAAAAGATATGAAATAAGCATGAGTACAAGTAATAAAGCTCATTTGCATCGGAGTAAAACACGGAAGCAAAAGCAATGAGCATAGCACAAGTGATATGACATATAAATGATTCAAAAGTAGAGCACACATGTCATATATCATGATCACGTAGATATCACTATCACATATATATAGTTTAATGCATAACAAGTAAACACACGACGAATGCATAATAGTGTATCACACATAAAACTCCAAATGTAATAGTTAAGCTAATATAATAACTAAGCTCCCCCTAAATATGTCGCTCCCCCTAAGGCTACATACTCGATCCCTCTCCCCCTTTGGCATCAAACACCAAAACCTAAGGGTCGGTCGGTGGGGCTGCAGTGGACGAGCCGAGTGCTGAGGTACGATGAGCGAGCTGGAACTGGGTGCTATCATCATCTGATCCAGAGCTCTGAGCTGTCTGGCCCTCTAAAGCAGGAAGCGATGCTGAAGCGGTCTGGGTCGGATCAACAACTGGTGCGGCTGTAAGTTGTGCTAGTATAACTGTATCAGCCAGCTCTGATGATGCCACTGAGGAAGGGAGCGTCTCTATAGTCCCGATAATAGGTGCAACAATAGAAGGATCGGGACATGTAGATATGGAGGAGTAGGCTGCCCTGTCAACTCATTGAAGGAAGCTCCAAGGCACCTAGACACTGTGGTCTCTGGCTCTAGCAGCGATGACGTCTCAGCCGGTGTGAAGCCCGTACAAAATGGTGTGAACTACGGGGCTGGCACTGACATAGCAAACCACCAGGACACCTGCTCTGTAGGAGAAGCAAACTATGCTGGTGGTTGTCCCTAACTCTGAAGCTAACTAGGTTGTAATGCTAGAGTCATGGAAGTGGTAGCAGGCTGAGCAAGCTAGGGCGTAGGCAGTGGCGGTGGAGCCCCAATAGCTGTCACTACATGCTGCATAAATCTAAGAAGCTACTACTGCATGAGGAGTTGTTGCTGATGCATGGCCTATTGCTACTGCTGTAGAGCCTGCGTCTACTGCTGAATAGCCAACTGCTGCTGCTAGATCTGCTGTTGCTGACGCTGGAACTCATCCTGTCGAGTCTAGAACTGTGCAAATGTGGCAGCTGTCTCCTAAGCCTAGCGAATCTGATCCTGCCTCATCTGCTCAAGTATAGCAAGGAGAGCAGGGTCTGTCTGCGGGGCAGGTGGCACTGAACTAGAGCTACCGGCCTCATGATCATGTCACTGAGGAGGCATCCTAAGGGATGGGCTGGTAGTCATCATCAGAACTGTCACTAGGGGTCGCTCACGACCATCCCCTCCTGACTGAGCAAGCTCCTCCTCCTCTATAGCTAGCAATGCCCCTGATAATATCATCCTGCTAGGCTGCAGTCTCTGGCACCTCAGGACGACGGCAGCGGCTGACTAGGTGCTAGTAGATGTACTATGCCGAATCATCTGTGTCATGTTATAAGCAGGGAAACTCTGTCGTAGCACCACTATACTCAGCAAGCATCTCTAGGCGGCCTCACTGTGACTGCTCTGTGGAATAAGGAATGTGATCCAGTGAGCATAGGGTAGCTGCTGTGACCTCTGAAGCCCTCAGCTATAGTGTCCTCCATCTCTGACAGAAGAAGATCCCAAATATCAAAGACTGTCTGCTGCATCAGAGAGTTGATAAGCCACAACTGTATGCGAGTCAAGCCCTCGCGATACCCCATCCTCGATAGCAATGTCCTCCTCATGATAGCCTCAAGCACATGAGCAGTAGGAGTAAGATCGCTGGGGTTCCTACGTGACCCTTCGCTGAAGGGCTCGGTGAAGCAGTGGCGAACCAAGTCAGTAGGGGGCACCATACCACCATGTGGGCGTCTGGGAGGCATTGTCTATCCATAGCAAACCTCATGCAATCTGATAGGCTACTCCTGAAGTCTGAGTATCTCCCTGACCCTAGTGCTCATCAATCGGTAATCTCTGCCTCTGAATGCAAAGTGAATAAAGTTATGGTGTGGGTCAATAAAGAGAGAAGCATAGAACTGACGAACCCAAGATAAAACATATAATCCAGTCCATCCAATCAAATCTATCAGCCCCGACAGATATGCAAGGTAGGGGTGAATGTGCTCTCTAGCTACTGCAACTATAGAGTCAATGTGGCACACCCTCTGAGATCTGAAAACTACCCCACTGTTGAGATAGGCATTGTAGAAATCTTCCTGTAGAGGCGTGTAGAAACCCTCAGATGCCCTGTCATCTCTCCTTGGCAGGAACCACACCTCAAAGTCCACAAACCTCAGCTGCTGCACCTGCTTGGCCGTGGTGGCCCTCAAGTCAAGATGGGTCACTGGAGGTGGACCCTGTGGTCTGGGCGGTGGACGAGAACCCCTCCACTGTGTATCTGCCCTCGGTGTGACTGGAGCATGGGTATGACCAAAGCGGCGAAGCTGTGGCTAGGGTGCCTGCTCTATCTCCTCTACCTGCTGTCCCTCTTGAGTCTGCTCTGCTAGCGGTGCCTACTGCTGTGACTCCCCCTGAGGCTGACCCTCATCAATAGCATGATGCCATCCACCAATCATGAGAGTCCTAGCTGGACCACCATGTAGGTGCTCAACCTCTTGAAGTGTAGCCCTCGCATCTGGTGAAAGCTGATCTGCAATCCGGACTACACTGCGAGCACCTCCTCTCTCGGCACGCTCTACGGTCTCTACAACTACGGCTGCTCTAGCTATCTCTGCATCTAGGTACTTACGCTTCTTTGATGCAATCTTTTTCATTGCCTTGCCTTTTGGATCTGCAGGCAAGCAAGGCGGATGCCTTGGATCCTCATCACCTGGACCACCTCCGGTGTTCTTCACACGAGCCATCTAACAAGAGCTGCTGCCTCTAACAAAGATCAACTATCAATCTATCACTTACGAGGCTTGGCCTTGATCCATACTCGTGAGCTTGGCCCCAAGTTAACTAACAACTGCCACTGACACCTCAACGGCATCGACTCGCTGCACGATGGAATAGATAGGATATACAAATAAATACAATATATCTAATGGATACGAAACCCTAGGAAGCAAGCAATTTAGATATGAAATTGAAATGACTGGCTTGCTACCTAACAAACCAATAAAACAACGAGATGAGGAAAGGATCGAGGAACCACCGGGCCGGCAAGGAAGCTAGGGTTTGCAGTGGCGTGGATCAATGTCACTGGATTGCGATTTAGGTCACCGATGAGGATGCAATTAGGGGGCGCTAGGGCACTGCAGGGCATGGTGGCTAGGGCACTGGCGGCGCTGCGGCATGGGTACGCAGCAAAATCAGCGGTTAGGGCAGAGGCGAGCTTGCGATGGCTTGGGAGCTGTGTGGGCGCAGGGAGGCGCACAAGCATGGTGGCGCACGGGAGCAACTACGATAGTGTGGGGAGCTACGGTGCGGGCGCGGCGAGCACTGGAGGCGGTGGCTATGGCAACACGGTGGTGCGGGGAAGATGATGGATTAGGTTAACACGCGCGATGATTGCTTATAAGGTAAGGTGCCCCCCGAACGGAATAGAGAAGGAAAAGAGAAAAGAATCCGTATCCCACACGTTTTCTACTGACCGGACGCTCCGGTGGCAGCGACCAGACGCTACCACCCAGCGTCCGGTTGATTCTAGAGAGGTCCAAATCCTCTAGAATCATGACTAGACGCGTCCGGTGGACACCGACCGGACGCAGCTAGAGTCCGGTCACCTAGCCTTGATTTCTTCATGATCGACCGAACGCTGAAGCTCCTTCTGACCGGACGCTGGGAAAACACTGTTTCAGTGTCCGGTCACTCCTGCTCGGTAGCTGTTCACCTCCTGTGAACTGACTGGATGCTAGACAACAGAGTCCGGTGCAGCGTCCAGTCACTCCTTCTTCAGCGAATCTTCAAATTTCTTCGTGCTGCCTGTTCCGAATCAAGTCCCAACTCAAATAAGATCCAAATAAACACCAATTAGGACTGATGTGAGTGACCTTTCTCAAACCCTCATATTTTTCAAAAATATTTTGCCTTAGGCTATAAATATTTTTAAGAAAATAGGCAATAAGAGGGCAAATTAAGATAAACGACAAACAACAAACATGCATATGCAATGCAATACTTGAAAGTAAATCTAGTTGCTTGTCAAGTTTGATCCAAGGTTAAGCTTCTTCACATGCTTTTCATCGGTTATCTTAACCATGTTAGACAAGCCCTATATGCATTACCAAACATTAAACATGTTGTATATTACAATGCAATGAAAGGGACAACACAAGCTCATCTTTTAGTAAAGTTGCTAAAATCAAGCACATTGAGCTCATTCCGCAATCTACAAAATGTTGCCTCATCTAGCGGTTTAGTGAAGATATCCGCCAATTGATCCTCGGTCCTTACACCTTCTAAGTGATATATCATTCTTTGCAACATGATCTCTAAGAAAGTGATGGCGGATATCTATGTGCTTGGTGCGAGAGTGTTGAACTAGATTATTTGCAAGGTTTTACCGCACTTTCATTGTCGCACAAAAGAGGTACTTTTTCTAGAACTACACCATAGTCTAGCAAAGTTTGTTTCATATAAAGTATTTGCGCACAACAAGCACCCGCGGCAATGTATTCCGCTTCGGCGGTGGATAAGGCCACACTATTTTGTTTCTTGGAGGACCAAGACACAAGTGATCTACCAAGCAAATGGCACCCTCCGGATGTGCTTTTTCTATCAACTTTGCATCCGGCATAATTCGAATCGGAATAGCCAATTAATTCAAATCTAGCTCCTTTGGGATACCAAAGGCCAATGCTTGGTGTGTGCTTAAGATACCTAAGGATTCTTTTTACAGCAATTAAATGTGAATCCTTAGGCTTAGCTTGAAATCTAGCACACATACACACACTAAACATGATGTCGAGCCTAGATGCAGGTTAAATATAACAAGCTACCAATCATAGAGCGGTAGAGAGTTTGATCAACCGTGTTACCTCCCTCATCTAGGTCTAGATGTCTATTAGTTGGCATTGGTGTCTTGATTGGCTTACATTCATCCATCTTGAATCTCTTGAGAAGATCTTTTGTGTATTTCTCTTGAGAGATGAAGATCCCTTCTCTCATTTGCTTGACTTGAAAACCAAGAAAGAATGTAAGCTCACCAATCATGGACATCTCAAACTCCTTTGACATCAATTCACCAAACTCTTTGCAAGAATCTTCATTTGATGATCCAAAGATGATATCATCAATATACACTTGACAAATGAAGATATGCCCATCAAGCTTCTTGGTAATAGTGTGGTGTCGACCTTCCAATGGTGAAGACCTTCTCAATGAGGAAGTCCCTGAAGGCGCTCATACCAAGCTCTTGGGGCTTGCTTAAGCCCATATAATGCCTTGGACAACCTATAAACATGATTAGGATATCTAGGGTCTTCAAACCCGGGAGGTTGATCAACATAGACTAGTTCATTAATAAAGCCATTTAAAAATGCACTTTTCACATCTATTTGATATAATTTCATTTCATGATGTGATGCATATGCAAGGAGGATACGAGTGGCTTCTAATCTTGCAACCGGTGCAAAGGTCTCTCCAAAATCCAAACCTTCAACTTGAGAGAACCCCTTTGCAACTAGTCTTGTCCTTGTTCCTCACAACAACACCTTGATCATCTTGCTTGTTTCAGAACACCCACTTTGTTCCAATAACTCTTGCACCTTTTGGCCGCTCTTCAAGAGTCCACACTTCATTGCGGGTGAAGTTGTTCAACTCTTCATGCATGACATTTAACCAATCTGGATCTTGAAGAGCTTCTTCAACCTTAGTAGGCTCAAAACAAGAGACAAAAGAGTGATGAGCAATAAATGAAGCAAGTTTTTATGAACGAGTCATTACACCCTTTGATGGACTCCCTATGATGAGATCTTATGGATGATCTTGTAGTAGAGGTGTATTTCTTCTATTGACCACTTGAGGAGGAGGTTGTGGAGCATCAACATCTTGTGCTTGTACCACCATTTGCTCATGGGAGACATAAGTGTCTTCATTTTCTACTTTCCCATCTTTTTACCATCTTGTGGTACACTTGATGAAGAGGGTGGATCGATCACTTGTACATCATCTTCATCATCTTTAGGCTTGATGTCTTAAACCGGAATGTTCTTCATAGCCTCCCTCAATGGTTCATCACCTACATCATCAAGATTCTCATGTGCTCCTTGGGAGCCGTTAATTCATCAAATTCCACATCATATGTTTCTTCAACCAAGCCGGTGGCATGATTAAATACTCTATATGCTTTGGACTTTGATGAGTAACCAACAAAAAAACCAATATCACAATGTCTTTAGAACTTCCCTAGGTATTACCTCTTCTTGTAGATGTAGCATTTGCAACCAAACACCCTAAAGAAGGAGACGTCTGGCTTCTTCCCATTGAGCAACTCATAAGGTGTCTTGCCAAGGAACTTTTGAAGGAATAGGCAGTTGGATGCATAGCATGTGGTGTTGATTGCTTCTGCCCATAGAGCTTCGGGGGTGTTGTACTCATCAAGCATTGTTCTTGCAAGAGTGATCAATGTCCGGTTCTTCCTATCAACTACACCATTTTATTGAGGAGTATATGTTGCGGAGACCTCATGTTTGATTCCAACTTCATTACAATAGGCTTCTATGTTTGTGTTGTCAAATTCTTTCCCATTGTCACTTCTAATCTTTTTGAGCTTCACTTCAAATTTATTTTGAGCTCTCTTAGCAAACTTCTTGAAGCAAGATGCAACTTCGGATTTGTCATGAAGGAAGAATACCCATGTATACCTTGAATAGTCATCAATAATCACAAGATAATAAAGATTTCCTCCCAAACTCTTGTATGTTGTTGGTCCAAATAAATCCATGTGAAGGAGTTCTAGCACTCTTGTGGTTGACATGAAAGCTTTGGTTGGATGAGTATTTGCAACTTGCTTGCCGGCTTGACATGCACTACAAAGCTTGTCCTTCTCAAACTTCACATCCTTCAACCCTCTCACCAAATCATTTTTCATTAGCTTCTTGAGTAAGCTCATTCCAACATGAGCAAGTCTTCTATGCCATAGCCACCCAAGTGTTGTTTTGGTGAATAGGCAAGTCTACAAGTTTGCATCTTCGGAGGTGAAGTCCACTAGATATAGGTTGTTGTATCTAAATCCTTTGAATATCACTTGATCATCATCCTTCTTAGATACAACAACTTCCTTCTCGGTAAATAAGCATTGGAAGCCAAGATCACACAATTGTCCAACGGATAGCAAGTTGAAGCTCAATGAAGCAATATATAGCACATTTGAGATAGAATGATCATTTGATATTGCCACTTTGCCTAATCCTTTAACCTTGCCCTTTGAATTGTCCCCAAATGTGATTCTTTCTTATCCATCTACTTCTTCATCTAGTGAGGTGAACATACGAGGATCACCGGTCATATGTTGTGTGCAACCACTATCAATAACCCAATGACTTCCACCGGTCTTGTAGTTCACCTACACACAAGAGATCAAGCTTTACGAACCCAAACTTGTTGAGGGCCATTCACCTTCTCAACAAGTGACTTTGCAACCCAAATTTTCTTAGGCCTATTTTTATTGGGAGGTCCTAAGAACATCACTTGCATCTTTCCACTAGAGTCCTTTCTAAGCATGTAGTGAGCATTGAAGGCAAAGGGTCTAGCATGCTTGGGCAAGGGTTGTGGTGGTGGAGTTTGGCACTCATGAGCAAAGTGGCCTTCTTGTCCACACTCAAAGCATCTCTTTGGCTTTGGCTTTGGCTTTGATTGTTGTTGTTGAGCTTGAGCCTTCTTCTTTCTTGATTTGCCATGTACCCAATGCCACTTCTATCCATCTTCATGATGGTGTTCATTAGGAGCTCACTTTGAAGATACTTGCCTCTAGTGAACTTGCTCAATCCAATCTTAAGATGCTCTTTTTCCAACTTGAGCTTCTTGTTCTCTTCCTTGAGTGCATCACTACTTTTATCTTTCTTGAGTGCAACATTGTTTCTCTCTTCCTTGAGTTTCTTGTTTTCTTCTTTTAGCTTCTCATTCTCAAGAATCGAGTTACCATCATGATCAAGAGTTTCTAGCACAATGGTGTTGTGGATTTTGAACTCTTCAAACTCTTTCTTGAGCTTTTCATTGTCATGCTTGAGCTTGACATACACATCATAGTCATTGCACTCAACCACTTGCTTGCCATTGCCACTAGATCCTTGCTCAATGCACTCATCAATTAAATCATCACATGATGTAGCTATATCAATCTTAACAACATCGTTAGTAGCATCATGTGGCTCATTGGATAAAAATTCTTGAGCAATAACAAGATTATCATGATTAATCTTAAGAGTGGTATATTCCTCTTTTAGCTTGTTGTGGCTAGTGATGAGCTCTTTGTACACCCACTCAAGTTTATCATGCTTGTCTTTAAGCTCTTTCTTAGAAGATTTGAGCTGCTTGAGTTTGGATGACATAGCTTCATTTGCTTCTCTAAGCTCAACACTAGACTTTTCGGCTATGTCACATTTAGCTAAGAGAGAATCATTCTTAATCTCAAGCTTTTCATTTTTAGCTCTAGTCTTTATAATGATCTTAGTGTATTTCTTTAGCAATTTAGCAAGATCATCATAAGAAGGTGATTCATATTCATCATCATCACTATCACTATCACTATCATCATTATGAGCATGATCATCACCACTACTATCATCATCATGTGATACCTTTCGTTCACCTTTAGCCATAAGGCATAGGTGTGTAGAGGATGATGACGGTGGTGGTGGTGAAGATGATGAAGAATCAATGACAATAGCGGCCACCTTCTCGTCGTCACTATCATCATCGGATGATCCACTAGATGAATCAATGTCCGTGAGCCAATCACTGACGATGTAAGCCTTTCCACTCTTCTTCTTCTTGTGGAAGTCCTTCTTGCCATCTCTCTTCTTGTATGGCTTGTTCTTTTTCTTCTCATCTTCATCTTCATTGCTTGAGTCATCTTTCTTGCCCTTGTTCTTGTTCTTGAACTTATCTTTCTTGGGCTTTGTGAATTGGTGAGCTAGATGACCAAGTTCTCCACAATTGTAGCAATCCATCTCGAAGATTGGCTTCCTTCTAGAGCTAGTGAAGAACTTCTTCTTCTTGCCATCAAACTTGATGCCACTCTTGTTGAGCTTCTTTAGCATCTTGGTGGTTTTCTTCACCATGAGAGCAAGGCTTTCATCATCAACTTCATCATCACTTGAGCTCTCATACTCAAGCCATGCTTTGCCCTTCTCTTGGCTAGCTTTGAATGCTAAGTCTTTTTCTTTCTTCTTTGTAGAGGATGAGCCATCTTGAGGTGTGATATGCATGTACATCTCATGAGCATTGATCTTTCCCAAGATTTGTGTCGGTGTAGCGGTGGAAAGATCACCTTGATGTAGCACGGTCACAATATGCCCATATTTGTCAATGGGGAGGACACTCAAGATCTTTCTTACAACATCAGATGGTTGCATTTGAGTGAGTCTAAGCCCATTAACTTCCTCTACAAGAACATTCAAACGTGAATACATCTCATTAGCACATTCTTTAGGAAGCATTTCAAAAGAGTTGAGCTTTTTCATGACAAGATGATAGCGTTTCCTCACGCTCACTCTTTGTTCCCTCATGGAGCGCACAAACATCCGACCATAGTGCATGGACGTCCTTGTGGTTCCTCACCCGGTTGAACACATCTTTACAAAGGCCTCTAAATATGGTGTTTCTAGCCTTTGCATTCCATTTTTCATAGTTCAACTCATCACCTTGTGGGTGTGCGGTATCCTGAGGTTTTGGGAAACCTTGTGAGGCGGCTCTAAGAATTCCAACATCTAGAGCTTCTAGATACGCCTCCATGTGAATTTTCCAATATGGAAAATCGTCCCCCTCAAAGATAGGAGGAGGTCCATCCCCGTGAGACATCTTTGACTAGGCGGTTAAGCCTAAATATGTGAGTACGAGGCTCCGATACCAATTGAAAGGATCAAGATGCCCAAGAGGGGGTGAATTGGGCTAATTCTAAATTTCTTTGCAATAATTAAATCATACGGTTAGCCCAATTAACCCCTTGTGCCTACAAAGTGTTTCTAATTATTCTACCGTACAAAGAACTTGCAACCTATGTTCCAATCCTACTCTAGCATGGCAATTCTAAGAAAGTAAATGACAAGAATTGAATTGCTCAAAGTAAATGCTCAAAGTAGAGAGAGGATGAAGAACGCGGCGATGTTTTTCCGAGGTATTGGAGAGTCGCTACTCCCCACTAGTCCTCGTTGGAGCAACCGCGCAAGGGTGTAGCTCCCTCTTGATCCGCGCAAGGATCAAGTGCTCTCTACGGGTAGATTCTTCGACACTCTGTCGCGGTGAATCACCCACAACCGCTCACAACTTGAGTTGGGTCATCCACAAGCTCTCTGGATGATCACCAAGCTCCTAATCACCACCAAGCTGTCTAGGTGATGGCGATCACCAAGAGTAACAAGCATAAACTCTCACTTGACCACAACAAGCCTAATGAGAAGGGTGGATGCACACTTTGCTACTCTTGATCTCACTAATGAGAGCTCTCTTTGGGATTCTCAAATCTCAATCACCTCACTAGGACCTTGCTCTTCTTAGCACTCTCTAAGGTGTTTCTTAGCTGTTGTAATGAGCAAAAGTACCCCCACACACGAGTAGAGGTGGTATTTATAACATGGGCTGAAAAACAAACCGTTATGTGCCTCTGCGGGGTGACCGGACACTCCGGTCATGTTGACCGAACGCACCAGTCAGTACACCCCGAACTCCAGTGTTTACAGTGTGACCAGACGCGTCTGATCACGATTTTGCCTCTCTGGAACCTTACTGGAGTCGACCGGACGTAGGCTCTCAGCGTTCAATCACTTCACCTCTCAACATCCGGTCGCACCAGACGTTTTCACCTTGGTCAAATGAACTGACCGGACTCTACGCCAGCGTCCGATCAACCCGGAACCAGCGTCCGGTCAGTATTTGACTCTCCATTCACTTCCAACTCTCGATCATATGTGAATGAAGTTTGCTCCATTGGATCTAAGGGCTGTTTTGGAGCTACCTAGTGCTAGTTTTAACAAGTGTGCACCACACCTAACTCACTAGACTCACTTAGGTCAAGCTACCCGTCCATACCTCCCTTAATAGTACGGCCAAAGGAAAAACAAAGTCCTAAACTACTCTAAGTGTCTCTCCAACTCCAATCGACACTTAGAACTAGTCCATCCTTAACCTTGTCGTCCATCCTTTGAAAACTGAAACGATTTCCATCGTAGGGGCATGACCACCTTGATTGCCCAATTGATCTCCATTACCATGACCTAACTAAATTGCCTCTGCAAAACACACGTTAGTCATAGTAATCTTGTATTGTCATTAATCATCGAAACCCAACTAGGGGCCTAGATGCTTTCAATTAACATTGTTAACATTTCATGCAACATACAAAACATCATATATGCAACATATATTTGCTATAAATGAAACATGGAATGCATTTATGTCACAATGCTTATGCATGATGATCATGATCAAGGTTTTATTAAGTTCGTAACACCTAGGGTGTTACAGTGTTGTATCTCTCCTCCTCCCACCTTCTGCTGCATCATCTCTCCCGAAACCGACAGGGCATCCATACGAACGAGGGATGGGTGATGGGCGCGGGACGAGGGAGTTGCGTGCGTCGGGCGCAAGCGAGGGAGCTCCGTACAAACGGACGCTGCCTTCGGAGTGGGATGGGCGCTGGATGGAGTGTGCTCTGTGCGTCATGGTTTGGGAGCAAGGGCGCATGCGCGTGGTGACGTGGGCGCGGAGGACGGGCGCTCTCCTGTTGCGCGGGTGCAGCCTACATGAGGGTGTGCGGCGGGTGCGGCGAACGGGAGCTGCGTCCGGACGCAGACCTAGTGCCGGACGTCCAGGCGCTAGGCTTACCGTTACATTAATGTTAAAAGGAAGCCATCACGCTGTTTAAAACTTTTCACATTAATTAAAAAAAATCTATACCATTAGATTTATGATGATCTAATGGTTTAGGATTATTAAATCAAAGAGTATATACCTAATATAACTAATAGATAGAAAATCAACAGTAGTAAATTAAGAAAAAGTAGCAATTTGTTTTTTTTCTTAATGCAATAGATTAAGAAAAAAAGTTATTCGAGAAAAAAATGAAAAAAAAGTAGCAATATGATCTCCATATGTTGGGAAAAAAGAACCTGAATAGAATTTTATTGTATTACTCAATAATAATGCAGAATTCAGTTAGTGTTACAAAGGCATTTATATCATCAAAACACTTGGGTTCTAACGTCACTCCTTTTTTTCGCTACGCTCTACGCCTCACAATCTCAGGCCTCCTTTGCAATGCGAAAAGTTTCCTGAATCCTGCGTTTTTCATGTAAAATTGAAGTATTAAACTGATTTCTATAAAATCCCTACATGATTCCTGTGAAAAATCTGGTGTTCAAAGGGGCACTCAGCCTATCCTCTCCACATAGCCCTGAGGTGGCTGTGTTGTTCTTTCCCATGTTTCTTGCCAGAAAGTTGGTGGAGGATTGATTCAGCTGCTGACGTTCACTTCGATAGAATTCTACAGCTCTGGATATGAAGTGCACGAAAGTTCGATTGATCTGTCAAGAAGTGTGGTACGCTGAGAATAGTTTTGTGACGTGTGAATAATGCATGCAGTTCAAGCTTTTAGTTATTATTAGTCAATTATCGGTACGTTGTGGTGTTGGTGACAACAGAAAATCATTTGTTGGATTGTTGCACTGCAAATTCCTGTGTGCCTCTTAAGCAGTGGTTGTATGAGTGCACTCTGGTGGTGGGGGGTGCAGGCCTCAGAGGTGTCTTGTCAGTTCCGGTATCGAGGCTTCTGCTCCAGTAGCAAGCTTGTTAGCGCCCTAAATTATAAAATATGTTTGTCCTAATGTGGCACAGCTCTACCACCTGGCGTCTTGCCTCAAGGCGGATGAGTTGGTGCGTATATATCTGTTTCCAACAATGGGATCCAAAAGCGTCAGGTTGGATCCAATCATCCGAAGCTAGTCTTCTCTAATTAGATTACAAGGTTTCTTGTGAGTATTTTCTATTAACACTCGGAGATGTGCATGTAAAATCCTTGCTAGCAAAAATTTCCAAATGCGCTTATCCAAATGGAAGTATGGAAATATGGAAGTTTCACAGGTGTTATGCTCTGCGGAGCCGAATGATAAAATGCTCATGACCTGAACTCCTGAAGCAAGCACAGTGTTTGATAGATTTTGTCTTTGAATCCCAGCAGTCTAGCATTAAAAAAAACAATCTACAATGTGTCTCACCATTACTAATTTACAATTTCAGAGTTTAGAGAAAATAAAGCCCAGCAGAGCAAAATACTAAAAGTTATCTCAACATGATCTGTAATGAAATCATAAAACTACCTTCCATGTAGGGCGGATATTGTAACATCATTAACACCAGATGACTCAACTACAGAGGACAATTCTTCAGTTCCCACTCTTACATGGAAATATGCTGGGTGCTTAGGTTCAAGCAGGGCCATACTATCACTAGATAGCATCGCTACCACTTCTGACATGGTGGGTCTATCGACCGCATTCTCTTGCACACATAACAACGCAATATTAATACATCTCATCATGTGTGATGTATGACACTCAGCACCTAATGAAGTGTCTACCAACCGAAGCCATAATCCATCTTTCCACAACTGCCATGCCTATAAGAGAATGATTAAAATACATAAAGGCTATTTTTAGATAAAGGATGCAAATTTCTAGCATCCACATAAACCAGGGATGCACAGAACTAACAATAAAAGTTAATTAACACATAGAAAAAAGAATATTACTAAAGCTTTTGTGCTCTCATAAAACAAGGGAATAGTGAACAACGTGGAGGAGTAATATTGGTGTAGATGGTGGTTAAAAACCAAGGCTAGCTTCAATACTTTACATATGGTATTCAAATATTCAAAAAAGAAACTCACATGTCCAAGAAGGTTGATGAACTCTCCATATTGATGGACACTTGAAGTCCTTTTTCCGCTGATGATTTCAAGAGTCAATACGCCAAAGCTATATACATCGGATTTGATTGAGAAGAGGCCCTCAGAAGCATATTCAGGAGCCATATAACCACTGAAACAAAGTATATAAAAAAACCCTCTGATGTCAAACTCTGTACATATTAGGTTTTTGGGCTAGGATGGATTGATCTGTAAGGATACTTACTATGTCCCAACTATCCTTTTTGTGTTTCCTTCAGTATCATTTAAGCCAAATATTTTTGCAAGCCCGAAATCTGAAATTTTAGGGTTCATTTCATGGTCTAAGAGTATGTTGCTTGCTTTAAGGTCTCTATGAATGACACGTAATCGAGAGTGCTTATGCAGGTACAAAATTCCTTGCGCTATCTCTTCTATTATGGCCAAACGTTTATTCCAATCTAGTAAAACTCTTTGTATTTCATCTGCAAATCAGTTAAGCATACACATATAAGATAAAAGCCTTTAGCTGTCAGCGCTGAACACAGCTTGTATTATGTACGGTATGTTTTAGAAGTACTACCAAAAATGTAGAAGTCCAAGCTCTTATTTGGCATATACTCGTAGATTAGTAACCTCTCGTCACCCTGAGAGCAACATCCCAAGAGCCTCACCAGATTTGTGTGTTGGAGCTTGGCTATGAGCTCGATTTCATTTTTGAACTCTCTGAACCCTTGCCCTGAATGTGAAGCTAGTCTCTTAACGGCTATCTCCAATCCATCGTGAAATTGGCCCTATAGAGAAGTTCAAAAGAGTTTTGTCAATGATATATCTTTGAGTTTAGCTATCTTGTGACAATTGATTAACCTTCCGACGAAGGCAATACACAAAAGTACATTTATTTGCATAACGTTTAAAGGCCTGTATGGAACTAGAAATTTGGTAGTTTAATAAGAGAAAGTATTAGGGAAAACCTCCCTTTCATTACAAACATGGCCTAAGACTAGTCTCTACTTGGTTTGTTTTCTATATGTTTTGGGTTCTCAATGCATATGTTTTTTTTCTTCTATCTTACCTTATATACTGGACCAAATCCTCCTTGCCCAAGTTTATTTTCTTCTGAGAAGTTATTTGTAGCCTCCAAGACTTGCAAAAAGTCATAAACCGTGAACTCAGAATTCCGTCCTGCCACCCAAACTAGTGCTTCATCTTCTTCCTTATCTTGTGAACTTCTACCTAGAATCAATGTTGGGTGTGATGCTTTCAGTCAAAGTTGATGATGCTATAGCGTTGTAACAAAATAGAATCTTGATGTCTTGAGACAGAAGTATTTTCAATGATACTTTTTGGTAGACTGCTGACCTTTTCTGCGCTTTTTGATGAATTTGAATGAAACAATGCTGCAAATAAACAATGCAAGTATAGGAGCAACCACGGCAGTGGCCAGAACTTTGCTCTTGCGTTTGGCATAATTATCCTTTTGCCGTCCTTCCATGATAATAAACAAAAAAAATCAATTGGTTAATTGATTAATTAGACAATTTGACCATTTGGGCATGCAATAAAGTTAGACCAAAGTTTTAATGGTTCAAATTCATTGTAGACCCAAGAAACCTAAAATAAGGGACTATCTTTGGACATAGGAGGTCCAAATAAATCTACACCCAATATTTGTGCAAAATAATCATTGTTTAGTAGGTAAAACATCCTAAGGTTAACAAGTTTGTCCAAAAATTATTGCATTGATAAATTATTTTTAATCTTTTTTAACTAGTGCATCAATCCTTTTTTTTACCTTTTTTTAACTAGGGCATACATAGGTAATTGAGATGAAGATAAGGGGCTCACTATAGATTAAGTTTTTATAATGGTAGAGATGGTCAATTTAGATATAGATTTAGAGAGCTAATTTAGACTGTTTTTAGATTGGTAGAGGTGAGGTAATTTTTATAAAAGTAATATATTTAATGGCTATTATTATGAGTGGTGATTAGAGACTTCCAAATTTATGGCTGGGTGTTTTTAGTTTTTGTGAGAATTTTTAAGATTTTTCTTTTTCTAGCGTGTCTTGTGAGATAAACAATAGCCCTATAGTTTAAGGAAACACTTGAAAAATCTTAAATGTCATGTAATTACCGCCTTAATAAGTGTCGTAAAAGGTCCAAAAAGAAAACCCAGCCTTATTAGTGCTTATGAAAGAACAAGGAGTGCATGGAGTGGTCATAAGTACTCCCTCTATCCCAGAATATAGCTACATTTATGTTTGTCCTAAGTCAAATATTTGTATCTTTGACCAACAATAACTCCAAAAATAGTTTATTTTAACACTTTTCCTATCCATCTGTCGACTGAAATCAGGCTCATCCTTTAGTCGACGTGCGGTCCTTCGTATCGGGTCCAGCTGTGGCTGTTTTCGCCTTGTCGGGTCCGTCCTCATTATCGGGTTCAGGATTGGAGAACACACCCGCTATCGCCCACCGCCCAGACAGGAGTCACAGGACACCGTACACAGACAGGAAGGGACTCGGTGTTTTTGGTGGAGCTCTTCGCGGCGGAGGGGGCGATTCCTCTGTCCATCTCCGTGCTCCTCTCCGTTTAGGCGCGTCGGAGCCTCTCCTCGCCGATTTTGGAGGCTCAGTCACGGCCGCCATTGGTAGAGGTCGTCAGGTACCCTGACTCGTGAATCCCTGTCTTGTTTTGGATTTATCTCAGGTGTTTCTACTGGATCTGGTTCTATAGTTGGTCGATTGGATTTCATGGTGTCTGGATGACCGGATGTATCTGTGGTTCGATTCCATGGAGGATGGAGTTGGCTTAGCTCAGTGAAACTTTGGGGCCGTGGTATCTAGGATTGCATGGCTTAGTTTAGTAGATCCGGTGTTGTCTCTCTAGGTTGCATGGGGGATTTGCCTTTTGTGGTGGGGGATTCGTCGGAATGGCGAAATGGTGAGTGGAGAATTATACGAACTGCCGATGTGCTTCTGTTCAGTCTGGTGGGCTGTGTTTGGGTAGTGTTGATGAGTCTGCTGCCGCTGATATGGGGATGCTGAGATGCTTGGGGATTTTGCAGCCTAGGGGAAGCAAAGCAAGCAGACAGGTAGGGAGGACGGAGGGAAGGATCTTGTAGTTTGTTTCTCTCTTTTCCATTTGGTTTGAATTACCTAATGCAGTTGAATGGTTGTTCACATGTTGCTCCAGCATGTGCAGTTTTTCCTATAAATAGGAATAGGCCTATAATTAGTTCTATGGGAAGTTGGCACTTCGTGGTGTTAATATGCTTTTTAACACAATGTGATTGTGGATATGGTTCTCATGGGTGAATTGTCATGGATTTGTGATCCTCCACCGTTCTAGGGAAATCATATGTTTGAGATTCTTAAAATTACTATTTTCTGTGAGAATTCAGGATATGGCTTTCATGTCATGGCCTTGGAAGCTTCAATTAGAATTTCCCCTGTCCTTGTCAGTTTGCATGTGTTTCCATGCATTTCAGTTGGGTTGAGCCAGTTGTGCTATTTTCTAACAAACGTTGCTTGTGGCTATCATTAATAAGTTCTTAATTTATGCATTTTGGGTATTTTTGGAACCTTCACTTATCTATCAGTTTTAAGGACAGGGTTATATATTAGATCTACATGCCTGCTAGAGTTTTCAATTTTGTCTAGTCATGTCAAAATTCATGGACACTAAACTGAATATCCCATATTCATTATTTTGTGCTGGATATTTTGATTAGAAATTTTTTGGAAAATAGCACGTACCCACTTTGTAATAGAACATAGAATTTCACAAGAAACACGAGATGGACCTCATAAGGACAGTTTAGCGTCAATAAGAACCTAAGTACCCGATGCTCTTTGTTTGCACTATCATACTGAACTTCTATCTGGTTCTGTAACCTATGTATGCATTCTTTCTGAAACACACTATCCTACATTGTACAGCTCAACCCAAATTCACCAAATTAATAAACCTTCATCTTTAAATGTACTCTGTACATTCTGAATTTGTTTCCAATGCAAAACTGCAAAGCACTCACTCATCATCTTTGCTCCAAAATGAATACGTACAAGAATGGCAGTTGGGTTAGATGCTGTGACCGTTTGCATCCATTTGTCGTAGACCCGACCGGCTCTCTGTTCTTTTTTAAACTGAATGCAGAGCTTCACTTGTTCTTTTCTAAACAGGTATCAGTATTTTGTAGTCGTAGTATTATATACTTTCTTTTTCGAGCATTGCTAGATGGCATGTGACAATATGGTTTCTTATAGTCCTGAGCATTGCTAGATCGACAACTACACTTACTTGTGCTGCATTAGGAAAAAAGCACCTATTTATGGCTTTTTAGTCATGTGTCTTATCCGGATTATTAGAGGCTCTCCTCTTGAGGAGCTTTTTTTTATCTTTTGCTGATCTTGAGTGGATTTGAATTTTTTTCTGTCTAGTTATGTATCCAAATTCCAGTGACTTTAGGTAATATTGTTTTGGCCATTTTGAGTCACATTGACTGTTAACTATCTCTTCCTATGGTCCTGTTAACAATTACGTTAATTTTTGTAATCTGCTACATTATTTCGTTGTTGTTTCGACCTTGTCATTCCTTCCAGCCGCTTCTCTGGCTTATAGTGTCGCACCATGTTTACTTCCGGTTCTTGTTCTTAGCGTCTAATTATTCTCTCAACTGATCCTTCAACCTGCCCGCTTCTCCGGCCTCCTATCTCTTGTAATCTGTGATTGTGCTAGTTTTGGGAAAAACTTTTGTAAATTGTCCTTCTATAGAAAATAATTGTCTTTTGTAATATGTGATTGTGCTAGTATTGAGAAAAGATTTTGTAAATTGTCCTTCCATAGAAAATTCTTTTCTCTTGTAATCTGTGATTTGTCTTGGTTATGGGAAATTTTTTTGTAAATTGTCCTTCCATAGAAAAAAAATTTATCTCTTGTAATGGTGTATTTGTGCTTGTGCTTGCGTAGAATAAAAATTGTGTCTTTATTATGTGATTTTATTATTGCCAAAAGCTATCATCCCTATATCCGTTGAAATTATGTGATTTGTCAAAATTTGGATCTGATTTATGTGCCACCAAGCTGGCTAAGTGAGCTCTGGGTCAGCGTTCTTGCATTTCAGCATGTTGATTATCTTTGCAGTAAGAATGAAAACCTGAATACACTTGTTTATTGAAGCTGGCTTTGCTATTATGGTGGATTTTAATATTTCCTCCCATCACAAATATAAGTTCATCCATAACTTGTCCTTGCATTGAGCTTTCAAGACATTTCATTATTATGATGAATCAGCTTGCACAGTTTTAGTAACTCATTTAAGCGGCTACGATATTTGAATGTTATTACCTCAGTAGAGCTAGTCCTCTGTATTTGTTGTCTGACAGTTTGGCTTGTGAAATTGCAGTCACCAATAATGTAAATTGCAAGTATCGAACATTGCAATTCTCATATTTGTGTTTTGTAATTTTTTAAGACCATATTCCTTGCTCTGCAGGATCAACTTGGAAGTGTTGCTCTCCTTTCAGGATTCTTATTCATCATGCTGGGATTTGGTCTCTGTACTAGAGGGTAACTTCTTTTTGTCTCTATATAGGAGGATATAGTCTTTATATTTTGAAGTTTACGTGAAGTCTCTGTCTAATTGAATCTGTCAGGACAATGAGCCACTCATGAGAGTGCTCTCCAAGCTAATCAATCTCGATAGCCCGGACCTGGTTTTATTTGTTGGAGAAGCATTGGTTGGTAATGACGCCGTGGATCAACTCACTAAATTTAATCAGGTATAGTAACTTGCATTTCAAGGAGAGATGAATAGTACCACATAATGTTTTTTTATCATGTTTGTTATACAAATATATGTTCCTGTTTCACTGTTCCTGTTTCAGTCAAAGTTCTTGCCTCTTTGGTGTGACTCGACTCGACTTCCTTGCGTTGCAAAACTAAAAAGAACAAAATCTCAATTTGTATTCTTTCTGCACTGGTTACATGATCTTCGTATGACAACAGAGGCGTTGATAATCTTAAACATTTCATTTTTGTGTGTGTGTTCTGTTCTTCTTTTGTTCTTCTAGTGAAATGATACATAGCTCTCCTATGGGTTAGATAAAAAAATGTACTACCCTTTGTCCTTTTGTGTGCCTCATGCTTTTGATTACTGGGGGATAAATATACTTGCTAATTCCATGGTGCTGTGTAACACAGGGCACAGCATGGAAAAGGTTCTTGTACCACGTTGGCCCAGGATTTATGGTCTGTTTGGCCTACCTTGATCCCGGAAACTGTACGCTATGCACCATTTCTTCCTCTGTCTCTGTTCTCTATATCGCACAGTATTGATGCTTGTTAAATCTGAACAGTGGGAACAGATTTGCAAGCTGGTGCAGATCACAGATATGAGGTACACTTTCAGATCTTTGTTAAATCACGCCATATTCACCCTTGCAAGCAACATTTCTTGCATAATGCAAACCAAAACTAACTACTTTGCTCCTTTTTGTCATTTTTTTAATTTGCTCATTTATAGCTCCTCTGGGTGACCTTGATTGGCCTCATCTTCGCGTTAATTATTCAGTCACTGTCTGCTAATCTTGGAGTAGTGACAGGTATTTTATAGAGAACTAGTATATAGGAATTGATGGCTGTTCACTGACTCAGGGCGGCATCTTGCCGAGCTATGCAAGACGGAATATCTAGCATGGGTGAGAATCTGTCTATGGTTGCTAGCAGAGTTAGCTGTGATTGCTGCAGATATCCCAGAAGGTTAAGATCATTTCTTGATAATCTTGCATAAAAAAATATTGTTAAACTGCTATGTTTGATTTTCGGCTGATCGTGTATTATATTAATGAACATATATGGATACAATAAAAGAGGATTCAGTGTTGTTGTAGACTAATTCTTAATGCCAAAGCTAAACTGACTGATTTGTTCTTCTTGCTAATTTCCAATTCATTTGGTCCACTGTTTATTACTGTAAAACTAAGGAATGAAAATTAATCAACAATTGTTTTTGCCAATATATAGAACTCAATTGGTTTTCACATTCATTTGACTGTTTGCTTCTTACAAATGTTACCATTTTTCAGTTATTGAACAGCTTTTGCTTTCAACCTCTTGTTCCACATACCTTTGTGGGTGGGGGTTCACATCACTGGCTCAAGCACACTTCTCCTCCTTGGAATGCAAAAATATGGGGTAATCATTTTACTGCCAGACTATTCATATCAAAAATGTTTTTACTGACATTCTCACAAACTCTTGTGTACTCTGTATTCTCTAAAGTTGTGTTTGGTTTGAGGAGTTGGCCTAGATGAAATGATCCATCATGAGAATTTATGTGGGATGACTCGGTCCTTCACGTTTATACTATAAGTGCTTATGAGGAAGAAGTAGTGATGGATCAACACATCCAATTCCTCAGACCAAACAAGAAATTTAGGAGTCCTATCATGTACCATCCCACATTAGCATGATGCTAGTTCATTCTTAGTCTTATATGGAATCTGATCCTGTAGGGGCTGCCGGCTGCACACTCTTCCTCGTAGTGGCATTAGCTCACTAGCTCGGACTAGTGGAGTCAGAGAAGAAAATGATCCTATGCAGATACGGGCTGTTTGGATGCTGCCTCCCAGGCAGCTCCGGCGCCAGGCAGCGTTCCCAGGCGTCCGATTTTGATCGCCTGGGGCTGAGATCAGTTGCCTGGCAAGCACGTCCAGGCGAGGGCGGCATCCAAACAGCCCCATAATGCTGGAGCTGGACTGATGGCATTTTGTACATCCAGGGTTGAACTCTGAACTGGGCAGGTTGCAGACTTGCAGTTCAGGGGGAGCTCTGACTTTGACATGCATGTTCTGGTAATCTGGTTGCATCTTGGTTTATTTGTGTTGAGTTCCATGCAGTTAAATTCTTTTTTGCCTTGGCGAGAAGAATGTCGTTGGTTCTGATAGTGCTCTCTAGGCATCAGTGCTATTTACTTGTTAACCAAAGTTCTCGTTTTGGCCACTCATCACATGAACTGAATTGTACTACCAAAACTGGTGTGATGCTATCTGATCTATCAAACTAGTTCACACATTGTGGGAATCTAGAATAGGAAAATCTAAATTGACTTATTAATTGAATGATGGCTTTGCTTAATTGGTTTATTGGTCAAGTATGCCGAGCTGAACTGGAAATTTAGCTTCTTTGTATGCTCATTTCATCTTTACTAGGCTTTAGCTGTTGCTTCTATTTATTGACCAGTACATGTGTACATGTTTTTGACTAATGACTACTAACTGCTTGTATGGCTACAGACTTGTTCAAGGATATCAAAGATTTTGCCTCCCAACATGCATTTGCATCCTGTGATAATTTTTAGTCAACCGTAGATAATTGCATAGAAAATAGTACACTTTAATTGTACTTTCAGCAGACTCCTCGTTTATGAGCTGGATTTTGTATAAATATACCAATACTTTTACTTATATACATATATAGTAAAATTGCAGTAACAACACATAGTATTTGCACTATTTGGAAAGTGCAATTTTCATATTCTTGTTTTGTAATTTTGAATATTCTATTCGTTGTGCATTTTGCAGCAGCAGCAGAATAGAAATGGTACTATATTAATTTTGATTTGTGGTATGGCCCAAGAATATTCAGTGTATGCTTGTATGTATGTTTATTGGGCCGATTGTTTCATTTTGGGCCAAATGAGCTGCAAATCTCCATTGCGGGTATCGGATCATGTGCCCATTAAGGCTTGGCGGGCCCGGTAGTTGCCTGGGTTGATTTTCGGGTTCGCGGACCCGTTTTCCTTGCATGACGAAGAAAAACAACAGAGACGAGCCATTGGATGCAGATCCAAGGGCTGTGGACGTCGACTGAAAAAAGGTGTATATTTCAGTCGACTGGGATATAACAAGTCCCTTTCTTCTAATATATCGCGGCAAATTAAAGCTTTTGCCGTCCTTTTTAAAAGTTTCATAAATGTCAGGTGCCTGAAAATTTGAGTAACATCAGGCGATTTATTCTCTTGTGATTTGCTTATAATTTGTTAATTGTTTTTTATGTTACAATATATTAATATTGTCCTTGTCTAACTATGGGAAAAAATTGTAAATTGTTATTAATTGTCTTTACATCAACAAATATTAGATTTTATCAAGTTTGTCGTTTAGTCTATTGGGTTATTCTTGGATGTGAAAATTGCACATTATGCTTACAGGAAATCGCAACGAACTAAAGCTAGAATTTTAACATAAAATATATGCAATAATCATCGTCTGAAAGCACTACTAGAGAAATCAATTTGCGCAGCGTGGCCAAAATGGGCTCCATGGCAGGCACCTCTTTTGCCCACCACGGTTAACCGGTGGCCGGCCAGTGAGGCCGGCCACCGAGGCGCCCGCTGCGGGAAAAGGGTTTACCGCGGCGGGCCACCTACTTGCCCGCCGTAGGAAATCGTTATTTACCGTGGCGGGCGCCTTAAGTAAATCGATTTACCGCAGCGGGCATCGTTTAAGGCCCGCCACGGAAAATTGGAGGCCCAATAGGCCCAAAGCGAGGCCCACTATTTCTGTTGTCATAATATACACAGACTAGGGTTTCACTCGCACCCCCCAGCAGCCGCGCCTCCCTCTCTCATCTCACTCTTTGCGCCGCGACTCCCTCCCCTCCCGACTCCCTCTCTCTCTCTGCCTCCCCACTCTCTGCGTCGCGAGGCTCTCATCTCATTCTCCCTCCGCGTCTCCCTCCCCGCTCTATTGCGTCGAGAGGAGAGCGCGGCGCGAGTGAAAAGATGGAGCAGAGGGGGGAAGAGACGGAGGAGACACTGGGCGATGGCGCACGCGTGGGGGCAAGGCGAGATGGGAGGATGGCAAGTGCGGGAGGAGAAACGGAAGAGCGTGGGGAGGAGACGGTGAACGCGGGACGATGGCATGCGGGTTGACGGCGGGGGATAGGGTTCGGATCCGGCGGGGCCAGCGAGCGGAGGACGCGATCCGAGGTAGGGAGTCATCAGGTACACATCATACTCAAGATCCAGCGGCGGCGACTTGATCCTCCACGGATCGTGGGACGGCAATGACGAGCTCGTCCTGAGGGATCTGGAGGTGGCGGCGCGCGGTGACGGATGGAGCCGGTGGTGACGGCGTCCCGAGGCGGATCCGGCGGGCGAGGATGGTTCGGCGCGGCGGCCTCCCTCCACCACGGCGGATCGATCTCCACCACGGTGGGAAGCCCGGATCCATCGCCGGTGGGCTCGCCAGTGGGCTCGAGAACGGGCTCGCCGGCGGGCTCTTGGTTTTTTTTAAATGATTAACCGCAGCGGGCATCCTAACGTGCCCGCCGTGGTAAAAGTATATTTACCGCGGCGGGCACGTTACACCGCCCGCCGCGGTAAATCGGTTAACCGCGGCGGGCAAGGCCGCCCGCCGCGGTTAAGCCACGATTTACCGTGGCCTCTAGGCCGCGGCGGACGGCTTTGCCCGCCGCGGAAAACCGAAAACGCTCGCCTCTAGTAAAGTTTGTGTAGTAGGAAGGAAGCCAAAATTTAGGCACCTGAATTCTAGCAATTCCCTTAGTTTATATATATAAATACCCTATAATGTATGCCGATTACGATTATGATCAATTTCCCATTGACAAAGATGAATTGTACAAGGAGGGGATCTTCCAACAGCCTAATGGCAAACTATTTTTCAGTTGATAAGCATCTATCGTTCCTTCAACCTTTGGTCTGATGGCCTGTCAGCGTTGGTGTGTGCTCATCCCCTGCATCACCGCCCACTGCCTGCGAAGTCCAAACTAAGCGCTCACCATGCCCAGCACGTCTCACATCCGTGCCAATTTTCAAGCTGGCAATACGGAAAGCCCATGGGTATTCGGGCCGTATTGTCCGACGAAGTTTTTTAAAAAAAAAAAATCTGTCAGGCAAGAGATTAGTAGAAAGGACTGCCACGCTTCGACGATCTTCTTCTCTTTAGAAAAGAATACGGCGCCCTGTTTCCCTTGATGAAAGCAGAGATAGAAATGGGCCCTCATCACGATTCGGCTTGTCCCCCGCGAACACACTGTAAAAGGAAAAAAAGTTTAGCCCCTCAATTTTTGCGAAAGTCTGTTTTTCCTCTCTGAACTCTAAAATCGGGTAAACTATCTCCCTAAACTTTTAAACCCGTCGTTTTACCTTGTTTGACCAGTTATAAACAATTTTCAAAAGCGGTTTTGTCCTTTTCTTTTTTATTTATTTTGATTGAATCTTTAAAAAATTATAGTAAATGACAAAAATAATAATAAAATGGAAAATTCAATTTTATCGGACTCCATATGAGTAGATCTACGCAATGAACATATAATATGGTATGCTTTAGTATAATTTTTTTGCTGTAGCTTTAGATCTATGTTTTCTATAATTAATTCACAACATCTATGGTTCAATTGTGGTGAAATTTTACGGTGGGCTAATTTATTGTATGTTTAAACTATAGTAAAAATTTATACTCATTGGATCATGTATAACTTAGTTGTAGATTTATTAGCATACACCTAAATAAATCTACAACTATGTTATACATGATTCAATGAGTATGAAGTTTTTGCTATAGTTCAAGCATACAATAGTTAACCAAGCACAAAAAATTTACCATATTTGGACCGTAGAAATTGTAGCTATGAATTAATTACAAGAAAACATAGATCTAAAGCTACAACAAAAAAAATTGTACTAAAGCATATCATATTATATGTTCACTATGTAGATCTACTCATGTGGAGTCCAACAAAATTAGATTTTCTATTTTATGATTTTTCTATGATTTACTATGATTTTTCAAAGATTTAGTTAAAATAAATAAAAAAAGAAAAAGACAAAATCGCCTAGGAAACCGCTTATAACTGTGGCCCGGGAGGTAAAACGAACGGTTTTAAAAGTTCAGATAGGTGGTTTATCCGGTTTAGAGTGTAGGGAGGAAAAGTAGACTTACGTAAAGTTGAGGGAGAAAATGTTGACTTTTTTCCCACCATAAAACATTGTTCCTATGAACTAGGCTTTGGCCTACTGAAAGCCCATCAAAGGCCCAATCCATGGATTCATATAAATATAAAAGGAACTGCCGGGGCAGATCCAGTGGTTGCATAGATATGGCATGTATCCCCTAGGCCCAATCCAATAAGAGTACTACTACTTTGTAAATAAGAATAAAAGGAAAAAGAAATCCTCAAGCCACGCTAGTATCCAAACAGTTTTTGTTCATAAAAAGCAGTTCATAAAGAGTAGGCGCCAATAGAAATTGAAGTCTGTAGGCGCTTGTAGAAATCAAAGTGTGAGCTCATGGTTAGATCCGCTAGTGTAGTATCACACTCAATTTTATGGATAAAATAAGATGCATAAATCTTATGTGCATATAGAGATTAGTCGCACACATAAGCTAATAAATTACAAAGTACCATCACAGTGTTTATTACATCGCGAACAATAATTCATTACAATAATATCAAGTCTATCATGAAAGCGGAAGAACTAGATAACTACTCTCCACGAGAGCCTCAAACTCCACAGGGACGTCGGCCGATAAAGCACAAGTCTAGTAATCCTGAAGGTTGTCCTCATAACCATTGCCATCTATTATCCATCCGGGATTTTTATCTAAATAATGAAAATAAACAAGCATAAGTACATCTCGTACTTAACAAGAATAGTATGGTTTTATGAAGCTCAGGAGGCTAACACTGGTTTACTACGGTTAACATTTTAATAAATCAAAGGTTTTAGCACTATATTAGCATTTAGATGTGCTCAAGCCCCAGTTAAACCACATGATAATAAGAGCATGAGTAATAGTCATCATTAATAACATCATCATCAAGTGAGCAACTATTCTGTCAGTTTTTCGGGCCACTCGTGTCCATGAGCACGGCTAATATACCAGTTTTAATACTCTGTAGAGTTTGTACACCCTCCACCGTAAACCATGATTTACCCTTCGCCTGAGGTAACTAGTCTCTTAACCCCTTCCTAGGGAGGGTCGGCAGGGTTCACTATGAAGCATTTCAAAGGTTTCTTTAACAATTAGTAGCCGCTAGGTTTCCCTAGCAAGGGGAATATGAGAGTCCTCCTCCTTCCGAATGGCACATTCCACGTAGGCTATACACATAGAGACAGAGGCCGCACTATACTCAGCTCGGTAGGCCCCATTTGTGCCCTTTCGGGTAACTACTAACAAGCTAGAAAAGGGTCATGCTACTGAGCTAAAGCCAGAGCCATGTGGCACCCCACGGTTGTACTGTATGTTCCCAGCTTTTGTTAATAGATAAGTCCTTTAGGGAGGGCCAAGAGCATATTGTACAAAAGCCAATTGCTCTCTCGCCCTATCGTCCAGTTGCTAAGAGCAAGTTTTTAACCATTCGTTCCATAGAACCATTAATCATTATTCAGATCATGTATAGTTAATTTGAGTGCTAGCAGCTACCCATATGCAGGTATAAACCCATCGGTAATCAAGGTACAAGGTAACAATAACTAGGAGATCCTTACGGGTATCAAATTAGACACATGCACATGACTAAATAATGAAATGGTGAATAGGCTACGGAGATCACATGCTATACTTGCCTTGCTCAAAGTTTCCCTACTAGTCTTGGTCGTTAAAGTAGTACTCTTGATCACCCGCGAATTGCTCACCGTCTATACTCGATGATCACATCAACATACAAGCATCCACAAGCAATCATGCATAGAAAACAAAGACCACAGATTAGAACAATATACCAACAGTGATAAAACAAAGATAAAAAGGTTTATAAACAAATCTACATCTCGCTAAGAACACACAGACACGAAGATCACGAAAATCAGAGCTAAAACGTGAAAGTTATGAGTTAAACAAGATTTCCTATAGTAGTTTAATAGATTAAATCTAACCATGAAATTTAAAAGTGGAAAACATGATTAACAGTACCATAAACAAGTAGATTACATAACTACGAACCTAACACAACTTGAACGGATCTAAAACGAATAAGTTATGATGAAAATATGACCGGGTGGCAATTCTATAAATAACGCGAACTTAAATGAATTAAAATAAATAAAAATTTGGGTTTTTGAATCAGGCCACGGACTGCGGTCGTAAATAGTGGAAAGTTGAGGGGCTCCTTAACAAATTTGCCATGCGAAGGGGGTATGGATGAATCTAGTCCATTGTATCCGATCTGGACGGACTAGATTAGAATAGAGAGAGAGGGAGATCACCCGGCCAGAATAGGAGCGACTGAAAGCATAAAGAATAGTAAAAGCAATGCAGGGACGTTCTCTATCGAGTGGAGAAACTCGGCAGTGGCTTGGAGATGGTGGAAACGTCGAGGCCCGAGCTCGGCGGCGCAAGCTAGGGTTGCGGAGGCTACGAGCTCGACTCTAGGCAATGGACCGAGTAGATTTGAAAGGAGAGTGCGAGGGTGGGCGACTGCTTAAGTAGAGCGCCTAGGCACACGTGTGGGAGGCTAATGGCACGGAGAAGCTCGGGCGTGGGACGATGGGATAAGGCCATCATCCGCCTGATTTCAGCGTGGGAGGTTGGGGACGGTGCTGATGCGTGGGACCTAGTGGTCAGCGGCTGAGTAGGAGAGGGGAGCGGCAATGGGTATGATGGGGAGTTACTGGTGAAAGCTCTAGTTGGGTTTTGGTGAATTGATGAAACCCTAAGTGCTAACCTAGTTTATCAAGTGATAATGAGATAGGTAGCACATTCCAAGTGGTGAAGCAAATGAAGATCATGACATGATGATGGTGATGCCATGGTTGATGATCAAGTGCTTGGACTTGAAAAGAAGAAAGAGAAAACAAAAGGCTCAAGGCAAAGTATAAATAGTAGGAGCTATTTTGTTTTGGTGATCAAGACACTTAGAGAGTGTGATCACATTTAGGTTCGATAGCCATACTATTAAGAGGGGTGAAACTCATATTGGAATGCGGTTATCAAAGTGCCACTAGATGCTCTAACTCATTGGCATATGCATTAGGGATCTAGTGGAGTGCTAACACCCTTGAAAATGTTTGTGAAAATATGCTAACACATGTGCACAAGGTGATACACTTGGTGGTTGGCATATTTGAGCAAGGGTTAGGAACTTCAATGGCGCCCTAGACAGAAAAGACAGAGGTCACTGTAAGTGACCAGACGCTGGTGTCGGTTGGACCGGCGCGTCCGGTCAGTGGCAGCAGAGGGCGCACACGCGTCGGTCTCTGACTAGATGCTGGGTCACTCAATGACCAGACGCTGACCAGGTGCATCTGGTCCTGCTGATGTGGCAGTGGACAGAGGGAGTCATCAAGTGACCGGACGCTGGGTTGTGTCCGATCGAGCATGATCGGACATGTTCGGTCGTGAAAAGTAGTCTCTCGATGCTTACTGGAAACGACCGGACGCTGGGGTTTAGCGTTCGGTCACTTTGAGCTGCTATGTCCGGTTGTCTCTTGATCATTGAGATTGGGCGATCAACATTTGAAGAGAGGGGACATGTATCACGCATCGTGGGACCGGACGCTGAGGTCCAGCATCCGGTCAATATGACCGGAGCGTCCGATCACCCCGTGTTGTGCCCAGTGAAGGGGTACAACGGCTCTATTTATGGGGGCTTATATTTAAGCCCCATGGCCGGCTCAGGCCTCACCCTCTTGGCCATTTTGTATTGACATAGCAACCTTGTGAGCTTAGCCAAAGCCCTCCTACTCATCTCCATCATTGATTCATCATCTTTGTGAGATTGGGAGAGAATCCAAGTGCATTGCTTGAGTGTTTGCATCTAGAGGCACTTGGTGTTTGTGTTTTGCTGTGAGATTCGCTTGTTACTCTTGGTGGTTGCCACCACCTAGACTACTTGGAGCAACGAGGATCATTGAGCGGAGGGTGGTGATTGTCTCTGGCTCCTATCATGTTGATTGTGAGGGAGTCTTGACCTTTCCCCGATTGAGAGCCAAAAGGTGCTCTAGTGAATTACTCGTGGCTTGTGTGATCCTTATCTTGTGTTGGTTGTGTGGCACCCTATTGAGGGTTTGGCGTGTGATGCCAATTAGCGCGTGAACCTCCAAGTGAGTGAATCGCCACAACAAGTAGTAGCCTTGCCAGCAAGCAAGTGAACCTCGGTAAAAAATCATTGTGTTCATCATTTGATTCTGAGGTGATTGGTATTCATTCTTGTGATTGTTTGGCTCCTTCCTCGACATGGTGGTATAAACATCTTGCTCACTCTCTTTACATTACCACAAACTAGTTGTCAAGCTCTTTAGTGTAGCTAGTTGTGAGAGCTTGTTAGTTTGGTTAGTGTGGCTCTTTAGTTAGCTTTTGAGAGCACACTAACTTAGTGTAGTGTTATAGCTATTATGTGGATAGAAACTATATAAACTAGAATTGTGGTAGGTGGCTTGCTGTTTTAGTAGGCTAGTGCAAACACTTGATTCGCCTCATAATTGTCTAACCGGTTTGTTAAGTGTTGTTGTAGATTTTTTTAATAGGCTATTCACCCCCTCTAGCCATTAGGACCTTTCAACTAGGCCGGCCCAATTAGGTGATCCAGTAGCAGGGAGAAGGAGCAAGGGGGATGGCCAACGAGCTGGAATGAGAGAAAGAGAGGGAGAGGGAAAAGAAATTCCTTTTCTTTTTCCAAAGCGATTTTCCAAATCCATTTTCAAGAGATTTTGAATTCCTTTTTAGTTTTGATCAAAACCTGACAACACAAAAATAAGAATGCAGCAACATGAATGCATCAACATGTATATGACCTTATAGTGGATTTAATTTCATAAAAAATATTATTTCCCTAAGTTCAATGCTCACATAAATGCATAAATAAGTCAATTTTGCCTATTTTGAAATGATGCAAATTTTAGGGTGTCACAATTCTACCTCCTTAAAAGAATCTCGCTCTAGAGATTGGATGGTGCTTACTCAAACCATTGCGGGTATGCTTTCCTCAGATCCTCTGTGTACCGATTCCACTGTACCTTGCACATCTTTATAACTCGGCTCCTTGTAACCCTCTCTGCGGTCTCTAAGATTTTTAATCGGGTACTCCTCATATGTTAGATCCTCCTTAACAATGAGTTCATATAAAGGTATTTGCTCTTCAGGTACTCGTAGGCATTTATTTAATTGAGACATATAAAACACATCATGCACACCTGACAGATTCTCAGGCAAGTTCCAGTTGGTAGGCCACTTCTTCATGTCTCTCTAGAATCTTGAAGGGACCAATGTACATTGGTGCTAACCTCCCTTCATATTGAACCTCTTCACACTTCTTATTGGTGGCACCTTCAAGTACACATAATCCCTTACTTTGAAGTCAATCTCTCTTCTCCAAGTGTCAGCATAACTCTTCTGTCGGGACTGTGCCACTCTCAAGTTGTCTCTGATCATCCTCACTTGTTCCTCGGCATTTCTAAGAAACATCAGGTCCAAATACTTGAGTCTGTCCTATTTGGTTCCAAAAAACAGTGGGTTCTGCACTTACGTCCATACAAAGCCTCCAAAGTATCATCTTGAGGCTCTTCTGGTGGACTATTGTTGTATGAGGACTCAGCATATGGCAAGCTCTTATCCCAATGAGTACCATATTGCAGTGCACAAGCTCTCAATATGTCTTCCAAAATCTAGTTGGTTTTTTAGTTTGCCCATCAGTTTGGGGGTGATAACCAGAACTAAAATTCAACTTGGTTTCCAAAGAGCTATGTACCTTCTACCAGAATTGTGATTTAAACTGAGTACCCCTATTAGACACGATCTTCTTTGGGGCTCCATGTAGGCACACTATCCTTTCCATGTATAGCTCTGCTAGTCTCGCTCCTGAATAGGTAGTTTTGACCAGTAGAAAGTGGGCAACTTTAGTAAGCCGATCCACTATTACCCATATTGAATCATAACCTCTCTGTGTGTGAGGTAATCTAACAATAAAATCCATTCTGACTTCTTCCCCACTTCCACTCAGATATCTTCATTGGTTGTAGCAACCCCAGCAGGTCTTTTGTGCTCAGCTTTCAACCCTCTGACAAGTGTCACACAAGGCCAATACTCTGCCACATCTCTCTTTAATCTATACCACCAATACTTCTCGTTAAGAATCTAAGTACATCTTGGTACTTTCGGGGTGTATGGAATAAGCTGACTCATGGGCTTCTCATAGAATTGCATCACAGATAGCCTTCACTTCAGGTACACATATCCTTTTCCCAAACCATAGGGTGCCATTCTCATCTATCCTAAAACCTGGTGTCTTTCCAATTACTATATTCTCTGCTATCTCCTTGAGTTTCACATCCTCCAACTGACCCTTGTGAATCTCTTGCTCCAAGGTAGGAGTCACTTCTAGCTCCATAGCATTAGTGACAATGCTTAGGTTTAGTTGCTCAAACTATGCACATAACTCCTCATGCATTGGTGTCGCCTGAACCTCATGGACATAACTCTTTCTACTAAGAGCATCGGCTACAACATTTACTTTACTAGGGTGATAGTGCACTTCCAAATCATAATCCTTGACCAATTCTAGCCAATGGCGTTGCCTCAAATTTAGATTTGACTGAGCGAAGATGTACTTCAAGCTCTTATGGTCCGTATATATGTCACTCTTATGACCAATAAGATAGTGCCTCCATATTTTCAAAGCATGAACCACCGCTGCTAACTCCAAGTCATGAGTGGGATAGTTCAGCTCATGCTTCCTTAGCTGCCTTGATGCATAAGCCACTACTCTCCCTTCTTGCATAAGCACACAACCTAGACCTTGGTGAGATGCATCACAATAGATGGAGAACTTCTTGCTCAATTCTAGCAATGTCAAAACTAGAGCTAGAGTCATCCTTTTCTTTAACTCCTCGAAGTTATCCAGGCACTTATCAGACCATACAAACTTAGCATTCTTCTCTAACAGGGCTGTCATAGGCTTGGCAAGTTTAGAAACCCTTCAATAAACCTTTTGTAGTACCCAATCAATCCCAAGAAGCTATGAATTTTACTCACATCAGTTGGTGGTTTCCAATTCAACATGCCTTCTACCTTGCTTGGATCCACTACTATTCCACCATTGGAGACAACATGACCCAGGACAGAGACTTCCTTCAACCAAAACTCACACTTGCTCGGCTTAGCATCTAACTTGTGCTCTCAGAGCTTCTGCAAGACCAATCTTGGATGTTCCACATGTTCCTCTTCAGTCTTGGAGAATACCAGTATATCATCAATGAATACCACCACAAACTTATTAAGAAATTCCATGAACACCTTATTCATCAAGTACATGAAGTATGCAGGTGCATTGGTCAAACAAAATGACATAACTGTGTACTCATACAACCCATACCTCGTAATAAATGTTGTGTTGGGTATGTCAGAGCGTCGAATCTTCAATTGATGATAACTAGAGCAAAGATTAATCTTCAAGAACACACAAGCACCTCTCAGCTGGTCAAACAAGTCATCAATCCTTGGCAACGGGTATATGTTCTTGATAGTAACTTCATTAAGTGATCAATAATCAACACAAATTCTCTGAGTATCATCCTTCTTGTCAACAAAGATAATCGGTGCTCCATAAAGTGGAGAACTAGGACAGATAAAACCCTTCTCCTGCAACTCCTTCAATTGTTTCTTAAGTTCCTCTAATTTATTAACCCCCATTCTATATGGACGCTATAGGGTCGAGATGGCGGACTAGAGGGGGAGGGGTGAATAGTCCTTTCTAAAATTAATTACGTCGGCTAACCGAAATAAGTGTGGAATTAGAACTATCGGTCTAGCCAAGACTACACCCCTCTATCTATATCCTCTCAAGTTAGGTGCAACATACTTAGGCATAGCCTTAGTATGAATAGCGGGATGTTTTGCAATAGCAACCATAGAGGTACCATTACCACCCTTTCTAAGCAAATTATTATCAACAATTGAAATAGGCTTAGAAGTGTCATTTAGGGGACATGAATGTGCCATGTGTCCCCTTTTCTCGGCATAAGTAGCACTTTCTCTTTGATTGAGCCTTCTCTTCGTTGCTCATATGGTGCTTCTCATTGCCTTGCCTCTCATGGATTGCTTGATCCTTTTTCTCAAGCTTTGTAGGACACTTAGAGGCAAAGTGTCCCATACTTCCACACTTGAAGCACTTGATGTGAGCATAATCTTTCTTCTCATCTTCATTCTTGCTCATCGTCTTGGCATCTTGAGTTTGCATTGGATGCCTTGCCTTTCCACCCCCTTCTAGTTTTCTTCTTCTTTATCATCAAATCACCACCATCTTCATAGTTGATCTTGATTTGAACTTGGTGTGTCTTCTCTTGCTCAACTTGTGGCTTTGGTTGAGGTTTCACTTGTTGCTTCACCAATTGCTTGGTTGGGCACATTGAGGTAAGATGACCCCAAGTGCGGCACTTGAAGCACTTGACATGCTTGAGCCTCTCTTCTTCTTTTATCTTCTTGAGCTTCTCAATGTTAGGGCAACCATTTGCAAAGTGTCCCACTTCATGACACCAGTAGCACATGGTATGAGAAAGCTTTCTTTATTGTAGCGTCTTCATCTTTCTTTCGCCCTTTGTCATCTTCTTCTTGAAGCCAAGGCCACACTTGTCACCATAGTTCTTTTGAGTCTTCAACATGTGCTCAAAGGTGACTTTTGAGTTGTAGCACCTCTCTAACTTGTTGCTCAATTTCTTTACTTCACTTTTGAGCTCAATGTTCTCCTTCAAAATGTTAGTCTCACAAGACATGGAAGTAGAACAAGCATCTATATGTGAAGAGCATATCATATCTAATAAATCATCACAAGAGGTGGATACATGCTTCTTGCCTACATCACAAGAGTTAGCAACATTTTGCAATTTATCATTTGATCTATGTGATGAGCTCTCATAATTTTTAAGTTTCTTTGTAAACACTTTAATGAGAGAAGCATGTTGTTCTAATAATTCATCATGAGATGCAAGTAGTGTCTCATGATTCAATTTTAGCTCATCATGTGAAGATTTATAAGCATCAAGTAATTTCTTATGTTCTTCACAAGAGTTCTTTAGAAATGAGTTTTCATTTTCTAAGTTCAATGTTTTAGCTTTCTCATTTTCTAAAGACATGGTCATGCTAGCAAGTCTACTAACAAGCTCATCATATGAATCAACATGATCAACCACATTATCATTTGTTATCTTGGTGTCACCTTGTGACATGAAGCAATGTGGTGATGTAGTTGGAGAGCTTGTAGTAGCATCTTCATCATGGCTTGAGCATGAACCATCATCACCATCAAGTGTGCATGGGGTAGCATCATCACTTGCAACACTTGTGGCATCATCATCAACCTTGTCAAGTGAACTTGTAGTAGATCAATCATCATCATCATCATCATCATCACTTGACCATGAGGTGGAGCAATCTTCCACAATCACCAAATTGTGGTTATGCTCAACACACTCATGCACCTCCTTCTTGGGCTCATCCTCCTTCTTGAATTTGCTATCATCCCATGTGGAGGAATCACCAAAGGTTTCCTTGATGGACTCCCATATCTCACGAGCGGTTCCCTTGATGTTTACTTGTTTCATCAAATCAAAGCTTAAAGCATCCATTAGAAAACAACAAGCATGTGCATCAAATTCATAGAGAACTCTTTGAGCTTTGGTGAGATTTCTATGGTCCAAGACATGGGTGAGACCACTTGTGACAACCCACCAAAATTTAGGTCCCTTTGCATGAAAATGATCAAGCATGTGATTTTTCCAAAGTGTAAAGTTTGTGCCATAAAAAATGTGTGCCTCACAAACATCTAGCCCATTAGACACCATCCTCTTAGGTCGGTGAAGACCATAAATGAGAGACCTCGCTCTGATACCACTTGTAGGGTCGAGATGGCAGACTAGAGGGGGGGTTGAATAGTCCTTTCTAAAATTAATCGCGTCGGCTAACCAAACAAGTGCGGAATTAGAACTATCGGTCTAGCCAAGACTACACCCCTCTATCTATATTCTCTAGCACCTTCCAAGGATACTAATTAAGCAACAAATGTGCCAGGCTAGCTAGAGCTCACCTAACCAATTCTAGGAGCAAGATCACACAAACCTATGCCACTAGTACTTTAAGCAACAAGGGAGCTCCTACACATGCTAGTAAGCAAAAGCACAAAGCCAACTAAGCTCACTAGCAATGCTCAATAACAAGGCAACCAATGCCAAATTAGAGAGCGCAAATACTTAGCTACACAAACTAAGCAAAGTGACTAACAAGGTTACACAGACCAAATTAGCCACGCAAGGGAGCTACTCTATGCTACACAAGCAAGAAGGTAACTAGTAAGCTACACAAGCTAACTAATTACAAGGGCAACTACACAAGCACAATGTATATGAAAGTAATTACAAGCTTGTGTAACGAGGATGCAAACCAATAGGAAGAACAAGGTTGACATGGTGATTTTTCTCCCGAGGTTCACGTGTTTGCCAACACGCTACGTCCCCGTTGTGTCGACCACTCAATTGGTGGTTCGGCAGTTAATTGGCATCACCCGCCAAGCCCGCACGTCGGGCACCATAAGAACCTACCCCAAAAGTGAGGGTAGCTCAATGACACACTCAATTAGAGTTGCTCTTCGCGGCTCTCACGGGGAGAGCACAATGCCCCTCACAAAGCTCTTCTCCGGAGCACCGCACAAGCTTCTTCCGGGCCTCGACGGAGACCACCACCAAGCCATCTAGGAGGTGGCAACCTCCAAGAGTAACAAGCACCACCGGCTTGCAACTCGATCACCTAGTGCCACTCGATGCAACCTCATGATGCAATCGCACTAGAATCGCTCTCTCACACAATCGAATGATCACTATCAAGTATATGTGAGATGGAGGGCTCCCAAGCACTACTACACAAGCCACCAAGGCTCTATTCTGCTCAGCTACCGACATAAGGCTGACCATGGCTTCTATTTATAACCCCACGAACAAATAGAGCCATTACCCCTTCACTGGGCAAAAGTCAGGACGACCGGACGTTCCAGTCCGATCGACCGGATGCTGGACCTCAGCGCCCAGTCATGTGATGCACGCCACGTGTCCCCTTCTTTAAACGCTGTTCATCCGATCTCAACGGTCATCTAACGATCGGATGCTCTAGCTTGAACCGACTAGACGCAGCAACCCCAGCGTTCGGTTGTTTCTAGTAAGGTACTGGACTTGACCGGACGCATCCGGTCGGTCGCGATCTGACGCAGCACCAGTGTCCGGTCACTTCTAGCTTCTCTGCTCTGCCTGCATCATTACACGTCACCATGACCGGATGAACTCTATCAGCGTCCGGTCACTTCTAGCGCCAGCGTTCGGTCGAAGACTGACGCCTGCATGCTGTCTGCCATCACTGACCGGACGCTAGAACCTAGCGTCCGGTCACCACATGACCAGCGTTCGGTGCACTCTATGAGACCCTATCTTTTCTATCTAGTGCGTCAGTGGCACCGTCGGACTGTCTGCACTGACACTCCATCGGTGGAGTTTCAAACCCTTCTCACCTCCGTTCCATCGCCGAGTTGATCCACATCAACTCCAACTTCATCTCCTTTGTAAATGTGCCAACACCACAAGTGTACACCACCATGTGTATGTGTGTTAGCATTTTCACAATCATTTCCCAAAGGATTAGCCACTCAACTTGCCACGCCACTCAATCCTAGCGATGATGCAAAGTTAGATCACTCAAGTGGCACTAGATGATCGATATGCAAACAAGTTTAACCTCTTGATAGTACGGCCATCTATCCTAAACCCGGTCATAAACTTCTCTACACACCTATGACCGGTGAAATGAAATGCCCTAGGTTATACCTTTGCCTTAGTATTTCGTTCCATCTCCTCCAATGTCGATTGCAACACATGCACCAACACAATCAACAATGATATGATCCACTTCATATCATCACATGATCATATTGGTTCATCGATCTTGACTTCACTTGCTTTTCACCATTGCCTTCGTCCATCGGCGCCAAGTCTTGCTTAAGCTTCACCGCCATGCAGTCCATCGCTCCAAAGCCTCTGACTTGCCCCTTCACGCTTGCAACCAGTCCATCAAGCCAAATCTTGTCTTGATCTTCTCCACCTTTTTTCACATGACTCAATGTCATTTCTCATGTGCAATGAGCTCCTTCATCATCACATGTGTGAGCTTTGCAACATCTCCAAGCCATTTTCACCTTCATGGCATATGTTGCTCACACATATGTACCTATGGACTAATCACCTGTGTATCTCACATAAACACAATTAGTCCACCTAGGTTGTCACTCAATTACCAAAACCACACAAGGACCTTTCAGACACTTAGTTATGGGTTGCAGTTCCAGGTAATAATTCAATAATAAACTTAATGTCGCGGTCGAGTGGCATACCTAGCAAATCATCAGGGAAAACATCTAGAAACTCCTCCATAACATGGTCCTATTGGTTGACATTATCATTCAGCTGGTTCATTGTAGTTGTCTGTTGCTCTCACACTACAACATCGACACTAATTCTATCTCCCTTTGATGTTGTTAGAACTACTGCCTTCTCCTAACACTGAATCACTGCCCAGTGTTGCTTCATCCAGTCCATACCCAGAATAACATCAATACCAGCAGTTCTCAACACAATAAGGCTCGCATTGAAGTCTACCCCCTTAGAGAAATACTAACTGAGGGACAACAATAAGAAGCTGGCATGCTACCTCCTGGTGAATTTATTAGTATGGGATTTTTCATGGCACATAAAGGTATGCTATGCATTCTAACAAAAGCTTATGAAATGAAAGAATGTGAAGCAACCTGAATAAAAAAGAACGGTAGCTGAGATAGAGTTGACACTGAACATACCCAGCATGACCTCAGGCGCCTCTTGTGCAGTATCAGCAAACACATGGTTCACCTTTCCAGTATTTGGTGATGGCTGATATCTCCCTTTCTGGTTACTGTTCTGACCCTGGGGTACCTGTTGATTATGCTTCTCAGGACAGTTATAAGACATGTGGCCCTCTTTGCCACAACAAAAACACTTGTTGGGGGTGTTAGGGGCACTAGTCTTCATGGGGGTAGTATTAGGGTTCCCCTGACATGGTGTCTGCTGACCACTCTACTGTTGGGTTCTGCTGCCGTTGATGCTGAAACTAGTTGCACTACGGGTATAGAGCACGGTTCCACTAATTAGATGGACCTTGGTACCTCTACTGAAAACCTTGCTGTGGGTTGGCACGTTGGTGAGTGTTGCTTTCAGAGGCCTATCCCTGAAGTCTCCTCTTCTTGGCGTCCATCTCCTTGCACTTATTGTCAATCACAATAGTGCGATTCACCAAGGCTTGGAAATTAGGGTAGGTGTTGGACATGAGCTGGAGCTAGAGACCATCGTACAACCCCTTGAGAAAGAGACACTGCTTCTAGTGGTCCTCAGCTACTTCATTAGGGGCGTAGCACGACAGTTGGGCAAACTTATCATGGTACTCCGCCACAAACATTGACCCTTGTTTCAGGGCCCTAAACTCCTCCTATTTCAACTCCACCACTCCTTTTCGGGATGTGATATGCCCTAAACTCCTCCCTAAATTCCTGTCAGGTGATAGCTGGAGCATTGTTGGGACGTCCATACTGGTATGACTCCACCAATCTTGGGCTGCTCCCTGAAGCTGGCCAGAAGCATAGAGCACCTTTCCCGAATCATTGCAATGTGCTATGTTCAGTTGTTTCTCCACAGCACGTAGCTAGTCGTCTGCCTCCAAAGGATCAGCAGTGTGAGTGAACACTAGGGGTTGTCCCTTCATAAACTTCCCATGCTTGTCCCTGACTTGGACAGGTGGTGGTCCTCCTGCTGGCTGGTTATCCATGCGTTGCATCATTGCCTGCATCAATTGTGTTTGCATTCCCATCAGTTGCTCCACGGTCACCTATGGTGGTGGTGGTGGTGGATCCATGGGGCCACCTCTTCCATGGCCCCTGTCTCTGCCTCTACCTCCTCTAGCGGCCATCTGTTTTCCAAGGCACATAAGTGAAATTTAGAAATTTCCCAAAAGAGATCACTTGTATGAGAAAAGGTAAAAACTGCACAGTTCTGGGCGAGTTCCAACGACAGCACACCAGTAAAACAGGCATATCTCGAGTTCCATACATCATTTAAAGACGTTCTTTATATGGTTGGAAATATTAAGAAATTCTCTACAACTTTCTTATAGAACATTTTTCAGATTCTGTCATTAAGTTAATAAAAAACAGAGTGCAACCCAATTCTGTTCTGGACTCCAGACAGTGCAGCAACCTCAGCTTGCGATAGTTAGATCTCCCAAAACAGAACTGATAAAAATGCGATTCTAGAGGCATTTGAAAGATACATAAGTTTAGTTATCTCCATAAAATTTGGACGATTTTTGGACGTACGGATAATGAGTTATATGATAAAGAACACAGACTACTCTAGAAATCAGAAACAGCAGGGACAGAATAAAGCAACCTCAACTAAATTATTCATCAACTCAAACTTATAGTTCTTAACCATGGGATTTGTGGACATGTCCACAATCAGTCTCACAAGACACACAATGACTCGACTCAACTCGCAACTAACATCGTTTTTATTACAAAGTGGCATCATAACTCTAAGGGGCGGTGTCGATGACGGTAAACTCCGGAGGCTTCTTCTCATAGAGTGGAGGCAATCCGAGCTGAGCTCTCAGGGAATCAATCTCCTTTTGCATCACATGAACATGCCTGACTGTTGCGTCCAAGGTTGGGTCACTATTTTGGGGATTTTGAATCACCCAAGTCCCATCATTTGGATCATAGCGAGGAAGGAACCTAAAGCGATCCTCATTCATGGCCTCATAGCGTCGACCATGATAGTGGATGTAGGCCTCCTGAGCTGCATCCTCCATACTATCCATCATTGTAGCTTGTCTTGCTGAGTGGGAATGGATAGTCTCCACCATCTGACTATCACCGGTTTCATTCCAAACTATGATGGACAGATCTGTCTTCCAGTACGTGGCCTCCAAGGGGTGCATATGCTCGGCACAATAATACTTGATGGTGGCATTGAGGTCCGGGTAGTAGTCTTCTAGCATGTTGAGGAGCAGCGAATGGTAGTAGGCCGTGTCTGGAGGATACTTGAAGTGGTACATGATGGTCCAACCTGGCTCATCCTCTACCTCTAGAGCCGCTGGTGCTGGCACCTGTACCACTTCCTCTAGAAGTGGCTCAGGCGCTGGTGCAGGAGTTGGTGAGACGACCCACTCCTCTTCATCTTCTTCAGTGATGTCCTCCACGAGCACGGGGTCCTCCTCAAGCACAGGAACCTCCTCGTCATCTGAGATGACCACGACCTCCTCCTGTGGCGCCTGGAGTGCAAACAAAGCACACGCTGGGTAGTAGCCTCCGGTGCTGATGCGAGCAATCTTTTTGACACGAGGCATCTATAGATTTAGATTGAGATGAATTAGAATGCAATAAATTTTAATACTCCCTCCGTTCCTTAATATAAGCCATATAGTTTTTAGCACCAATATTAACACACGGCTTGGGGAAGGATATGAGACCGAGGAAAAAAAAGGAAAATCAGGCCATCTTCTCTCTCCCAATCAGATTGCTTCCTAAATCTAAGGGATTGGTTGGGGCATGTGCTATGTACGGTGGGAAAGGTTTTTAAACTAATCGGCGTGGGTAGCTGATACGTACCTATATTTTGGAATTTTCTTTAGAAATCTATATGGCTTATATTAAAGAACGGGGGGGAGTAATAGAATAAAGTGAAAGAAGCATAATAATTTTAGCAAATAACAAGACTAAGGTAGTAAGCATGAATAAGTGAAGCAAAGATGCTAAAACGACCATCTCAAACTAGGCTTGTGTCCTACAGTTAACACGGCTTTGATACCAATTTGTCACACCCGATTTTAAGGATAAAATGGGATGCATAAATCTTATGTGTGCCCAAGATCAGTCGCACACTAAGCTGACAAATTATAAAGTATCATCACAGTGTTATTACATTGTGAACAATAATTCATTACAATAATATCAAGTCTATCATTAAAGTCGAAGCACTAGATAACTACTCTCCACGAGAGCCTCAAACTCCACAGGGACGTCGATCGGTGAAGCACAAGTCTAGTAATCCTCAGGGTAGTCCTCATAACCATTGCCGTATGTTACCCATCTAGGATTTTTATCCAAATAATAAAAATAAACAAGCATAAGTACATCTCGTACTCAACAAGAATAGCATGGGTTTATAAAGCTCAGGAGGCTGACACGGTTTAATGCGGTTAGCATTTTAATAAGTCAAAGTTTTAGCACTATATTAGCATTTAGATGTTCTCAAGCCCCAATTAACACCACATGATCATAAACATGAGTAATAGTCATCATTAGAATTATCATCATTAATAACATCATCATCAAGTGAGCAACTATTTCGTTAGTCTTCTAGGCTGCTTGTGTCCGTGAGCACTGTTGATATACTAGTTTTAATACTCTGTAGAGTTTATACACTTTCACCACGAGCCATGATTTACCCTTTCGCCCGAGGTAGCTAGTCTCTTAACCCCCCCCATCCTAGGGAGGTTGGCAGGGTTCATTATGAGGCCTTTCAAAGGTTTCCCCTAACAATTAGTAGCCGCTAGGTTTCCCCGGCAAGAGAATATAGAGCCCCCCTTCCGAATGGCACATTCCGCGTAGGCTATACACATAGGGACAGAGGTCGCACTATACTCAGCTCAGCAGACCCCATTTGTGTCCTTATCGGGTAACTACTAACAAGCTAGAAAAAGGTCCTGCTACTGAGCTAAAGCCAGACGCATGTGGCACCCTTGGTTGTACTGTATGTCCTAGCTTTTGCCAATAGATAAGTCCTTTGAGAGGGCCACAAAAGCCAATGCTCTCTCGCCCTATCGTCCAGTTGTTCAGAACAAGTTTTACCATTCGTTCCATAGAACCATTAATCATCATTTATATCATGTATAGTTAATTTGACCACTAGCAGCTACCCATATGCAGGTATAACCCATCGGTAATCAAGGGTACAAGGGTAACAATAATTAGGAGATCCTTACAGGTATCAAATAGACATATGCACATAAATAAACAATTAAATAGTGAATAGGACAAGGAGATCTCATGCTATATTTGCCTTGCTCAAAGTTTCCCTGCTAGTCCTGGTTGTCAAAGTAGTACCCTTGGTCACCCGCGAATTGTCTCACCGTCTATACTCGATCATCACATCAACATACAATCATCCATGAGCAATCATGCATAGCAAACAAAGACTAAAGATTAGAACAGTACACCAACAACGATAAAATAAGATAAAATGTTTATAAAACGAATCTACGTCTCGCTAAGAACACACAAACACGAAGATCACGAAAATCAGAGCTAAACGTGAAAGTTAAGAGTTAAACAAGATTTTCTATAGTAGTTTAATAGATTAAATCTAACCATGAATTTTAAAAGTGGACAACCATAATTAACATTACCATAAACATGTAGAATTACGTAACTATGAACCTAACACAACTTGAATGGATCAAAATCGGATCTAAAATGAATCAAGTTATGATGAAAATATGAACTACTAGGTGGCAATTTCTATAAATAACGCGAACTTAAATGAATTAAAATAAATCAAAATTCAGGTTTTTGAATCAGGAAGAGGACTGCGTTCGTAAATAGTCGAAAGCTGAGGGGCTCTTTAACAAATTTGCCACGCAAAGGGTATGGATGAATCTGATCCATTGGATCCGATCTGGATGGACCATGAGAACGGAGTGAGAGGGGGAGATCACCGGCCAGAATAGGAGCCGCGCGGCATGGCCGATGGCGAGAAGGTCACCGGCACGAGACAAAAAAGGGCCCTATGGGCCACGATTTGATGAACAAAGGGCATGGGGATGACGCGGGGGGCAACGGTGATCATGCCTAGGCCCTTACGAGGCCGGGGAACGGCCCGCGTGGTGACCGCCATGGCCAGCGGCGAGAAGAGCTCGCCAGCGCACGCGGAACGGCCCTACAGGCCACAATTCGAGACAGGAAAGACACGAAATGAAAGAGGGTGAAGCGGGGATTCTCACCACAGATGAAACGTAGGCGGAGACGGATCGGAGATGGCTCGCGGCTAGGAATGGTGGACGGCGGGTTCCTGTAAACGACGGCGGCGCGACATGAGCGACTGAAAGCGAAAAGTATAGTAAAAGCAGGGCGGGGACATTCTCTACCGAGTGCAAAAACTCAACAGTGGCTCAAAGACGACGGTGAGGCGGCGGAATGTCGAGGCCGAAGCTTGGCGGTGCGAGCTAGGGTTGTGGCGGCTGCGAGCTCGACTCTAGGCGATGGAGCGGTAGATGGGAAAGGGGAGTGCGAGGGGGGCAGCTTAAGTAGAGCGCCCAGGCGCACATGCGGGAGGCCAACGATACTGAGAAGCTCGGGCGTGGGGCGATAGGATAAGGCCGGCGTTCGCCCGATTTCAGCGAGGGAGGTTGGGGACGATGCTGACGCATGGGACCCTGCGGTCAGCGCTGAGTGGGAGAGGGGAACGGTAGTGGGCGTGACGGGAGTACTGGGCCGGCCCAACTGGGTGAGCTAGCGACAGGGAGAAGGAGCATGGGGGGGGGGGGGGGGGGGGGGGGGATGGCCAACGTGCTGGAATGAGAGAAAGAGAGGGGGGTGATGGCCAACGGGCTGGAATGAGAGAAATAGAAGGGGAGGGAAAAGAAATTCCTTTTCTTTTTCCAAATCCATTTTGAAGAGATTTTGAATTCCTTTTCAGTTTTGGTCAAAACCAGACATCACAAAAATAAGAATGGCAGCATGAATGCATCAACATGTATCTAACCTTATAGTGGATTTTAATTTCATAAAAAATATTATTCTCTAAGTTCAATGCTCACATAAATGCATAATAAATCAATTTCGCCTATTTTGAAATGATGCAAATTTTAGGGTGTTACATGTAGACATGTTTTTTTTTGGCAGACCAAAGAGTCAAAATGGTACTTATGGTTGGGTATGCCACCTTAAAGATGCAGTTTCTAATGGAAGTTTCAAGTTAGCAGCCCCCCATTTATACACCGAGTGAAAACGCAAAGGAAGCATTGTGTGTTGATATATACATCTCTACTAAGGCTGGATTGATGGGATCTTTACAGCAGAACATGAAGTAATGGAGTTTCCAATGCATATAGATCTCTATAACTGATGCTTATGTACTTAACTACTTATCGACTGAAAAAACCAATCGAGTATGGAAGCATGTACCTTATGCTTGTATACCTAACTACCTATCGACTGAAAAAACCAATCTGGTATTGAAGCATATGACCTGAGTACATATCTGCCTCTGCAATTGAAAAGCTTACAAGCAATAATGAACATGTGAAACTGCAAAATTGATATAAGTGCTAAACTGTATGC
>NW_027096547.1:0-5409 GCF_019320115.1 Miscanthus floridulus | reverse complement strand
AGAAAATATGAATACATGACAGAAATATGAATACACTATATATATCAAGCAGGCACAGTAGTGAACTTCTTTTTAACGTATATCTCTTGGTTATGATCGCGCCATAACCATGGAGTGTCCTCTTCATTTAGCTAGATGCTTGGGTCTTTGTTCACTGTGAAGGGTGGAATTCGGTCATCCTTTTCATAATCTTCTGATATGTCTGACTTGTCTTCAATTCCGACGATGTTTCTTTTCCCTAAAAGAACTATGTGGCGCTTTGGCTCATTGATTGGGTCGTTGTTGTTTTTCCCTCTCTTCGGTTTTGTAGACATGTCCTTGACACAGAACAACTAATTCACATCCTTGGCAAGGACGAACGGTTCGTCTTTGTACCCAATATTGTTGAGGTCCACGGTTATCATTCCATACTGGTTGTCGACTGCTACCCCGCCTCCAGTCACCTTTACCCATTGGCACTTGAACAAAGGTACCTTAAAAGTAGGTGCATAGTTTAGTTCCCATATCTCCTCTATGCGGCCATAATATGTTTGCTTATTTCCATTAGGGTCGGTGGCATCTATGCGGACACCACTATTTTGGTTGGTGCTCCTTTTATCTTGGGCTACTGTGCAAAATATATTTCCATTTATCTCGTACCCTTTGTATGTGAGGATATGCCACGATGGCTGCCTAGCCAACAAATACAGTTGCTCATCAATACTCTCATCACCCTGACATTCTTTTCGCAACCAGTCGCTGAAAGTTTCCATGTGCTGACGCGTAATCGAAGCTTTAGACTTCCCTAGAAACTCGGATCGGAGCAACTCTTTATGTGTCTCGATATACGGATCCACCAAGGAGGAGTTTTGCGGAACTGTGTAGTGTGCTTTATTAAAATAATTGTCATGCGTACCAATATATGGTTTCTTCCCTAGTGTCCCCTTTCCACTTAGTCTCCTCTCATGTCGCGATTCAGGAACACCAATCGGGTCAAGGTCGGGAATAAAGTTAACACAAAACTCAATGACCTCCTCTGTTCCATAGCCCTTAGCGATGCTTCCTTCTGGCCAAGCACGGTTGTGAACATATTTCTTTAGGACTCCCATGAACCTCTCAAACGAGAACATGTTATGCAGGAACATAGGAACGAGAATGCTAATCTCCTTGACTAGGTGAACTAGGAGGTGTGTCATGATATTAAAGAAGGAAGGAGGGAAAACCAACTCAAAGCTGACAAGACATTGAACCATATCATTCTGTAGTTTAGCTAGATCCATTGGATCGATTGCCTTCTGAGAAATTGCATTGAGGAATGCACATAACTTCACGGTGGCTAGACGTACATTTGGAGGTAGAATTCCTCTTAATGCAACTGGAAGCAATTACGTCATGAGCACGTGGCAGTCATGGAACTTTAAGTTTAGGAATTTCTTCTCTAGCATATTTATTATACCCTTTATATTTGAGGAGAATCTAGATGGTACCTTAATGCTTGCTAGGCATTGAAACATGCTTTCCTTCTCTTCTTTGCTAAGTGTGTAGCTGGCAGGACTTAAGTAATGGCGTCCATCATCTGTCTTCTCTGGATGTAGGTTGTCTCATTCTTTCAAACACCGCAGGTCCTGTCATGCTTCAAGTGTGTGTCGATGTTTTACCACTGATAGCCTACCACGGGGATACCCGAGGTAGTATGTTCGGGCTTCAGCGTATGCTGAACTTGATGGTGAACGCAAGAGATAGTCGATTTATCCTGGTTCAGGCCCTCGATCGTAGATCGAGTAATAACCCTACGTCCAGTCGGCGTTAGCCTTTGCGTTGGATTGATTGTGAAGTGTTGTGTTGTACAATTGCTGTCCTCTTCTCCCAGGAGCCCTGCCCTCCTTTATATAGTCAGGAGGCCAGAGTCCTAGTCAGTTTACAATGAGATTTCCTAGTAGGATTACTAAATAGTACTACTACTAAGATTACATGGGAAGAATCCTAGTTGGACTAGATCTTCTCTCTCCCTTGCGGTGTATCCTGTGGGTCCCGCATCAATAAGCCCCCAAGCACTTCATGGTTGAGCTCTAAAAGTCTCGTTTTGCTCCTTCAAGTCTTGTTGAGTAGGAACAAATGTCATCCGAGTGCTTTCTGGAGTGAAACCTTGTAGCGCTTCTTGGGACCTTCGAGTGGTGAGTGCTTTTTTGAAGAAAAAGTACATCCATCTGGTTGTAGCCCCCGAGCCTCTTGCTATTTGGAACAAGGAGCTAGAGGATCTTGTCTTGAAGTTGCTCTGTTTGTTCGTTGAAGTTTTATAAAAAAGAACTCGAATATGGCTCGTTCTAGGTTCTTTTTGTCGTAATGTCTTGAAGTGGTCTGCGTTGAGGAAGTCTTTTGGTGACGTGCGCTTTTTTGAAGAAAAAGTGCACTCACTGAGTGTAGCCCCCGAGCCTCTTGCTATTTAGAACAAAAAGTTGGAGGGTCTTGAATCTTTATGTTGTTTGAAAATTTGTGTTCTAAAGTAGTCCCTAAGAGTTGGATTATGTCATCATCTGAGTAGTTTTGCGGCATCTTTCCGAAGTAGCCTTTTAGTCTTGGATTAAACCATCATCCGAGTAGTTTCGCAGCATGCAGCCTCCGAGCGTATATCCTTGTTGTTTTGTTCAGGAAGAACTCGGATGCGAGGTCTTGGCGTATTCTTTGATAGTTTGCTGTTGTCAGATGTAGTTGTATGGTGGTGGTTGAGTGTAAATGCCTTTTGTTCATGGGTTGTACTGTGCTGGTATATTCTTCTGAATATGCCCATCTTCGAGTACTGTTCCCTCTCGCCTAAGTCATCCATTATTGAGTCCTGTCTTTTCACTATGTCCTTTGTTAGGCTTATTTCGTTGGTACTCCTAGTCCATGTGCGCCGCTCCTTTGATCTATAAATACTGTCCCGGAGTGCTTGTTTTCATCCATTGGACATTCTATTGAAACCTTCATGGTCATGAACATGGTAGTTTGTGAAGTAGAGCAGCCCCCAGGCATATTTTGTAGTTCCTATGTGTCTTGTCGTAGCTGGAGGAAGTCTTGTGATAGGGATTAGAGGTAGGCTAATCCTGCGATAGCATTGTGCCAGGATGTACGTGGCGGTAGTTGGAGGAAGTCTTGTGATGTGGGCTTCGTTCCTTCATCTGGCAGTTCTAGGTTGATCCTCGTCGCCTGTCCTGAGACTATCCGGTGCAGATCAACACCATATCCAGCATCACATTGGTCTTGGGTAGACAAATGCCCGCCAGCCTTCTCTGCTCCATGTTGTCTTGCCGTGCTGCCGATTTCCGCCTTGGATGCACTACGTCCATCCTTTGAAGAAAACAGTGTAGCTGATGGCGGTTTGTCCTTTCGAGTAGCAATTTGGGAGACGTAGTCATTCCAGAGCCTAGCCGTGTCCATGTTCCTCTTTGCTACTTTGCTTTTCATGGTGCCGAGTTCGTTGGGTCTTGTAAGATTTGTAATCTTCTATTTTTGAAGTCGCTTGTAATGCTGTGATCCTTGTCATTCATGAGATTACTGAGTTCTTTCTTAAATAACCGGGTTCTTTTGTTCCTTGCGAGGTAGCCCTTTGTTTCTTCCTGTTTGACGGGTTGTTCTTGTAGTGATCTGATAACCCTGCCGTGGTGCTAGACGGATAAGTCTAAAATCTACCCATTGGATTGTACCATTATGTGGATTTGTGCCCTCCGTCGTTTTAGCTGTGTTGGTAAATGGACCATTGCGTTCTCACACGGTGTTTTAACGGGCCTGGTGGGCCGTTTCTAACGCTGTAAAATTTATTTATAGACCCTTTGTCCTCTTTTTCTTTACTGCCTTTCTTTTGCCTTCAAACCCTAGCTCTTAATCATCCGCCGTCGCCATTTCCGCCGCTGTCCTTAGCGCCGCCATCTAGCTTCATCTTCCCCAGTACCTTTTTGCTTCCGCTAGTTCATGGGTAGGAAGAAAACCATGAGCAAGTCCCTGGTGACCTTCGTGGACGAGGAGTCATCCCTTTCTTTGATCGAGAACCAAGAGTTCGTGGCAATGAGGGCTGCTCAGAAAGTTTGGCCGGCTCCAACAACAAGCGAAGATCAGCTGCGCGAGCTCGTCAGCGACAGCTTGATCCAAAGCAAAGTCATCGCTGAATGGAGAGTTCCGGGCGAGCATCGGGTTCCTGCTCCGGGTCCTGGTGAGATTGTCCTCTTCGTTTCCTTTGTCCACGCCGGACTTTGCCTTCCTGCTTCCTCCTTTCTTCATCAGTTTCTTGGTTATTTTGGGGTTAGTCTGAACCATCTAACCCCTAATGCCGTTCTCCATCTTTTCATTTTCGTTCATCTCTGTGAAGCTTTCCTCGGAATCCCTCCTTCTCTATCTCTTTTTCACTATTTCTTTCGTCTGAAACCTCAACCTCGCTGCGAAGAAACCAGCATTCTTGGTGGTTGTGGGATTCAGTTTCGCTAGGGTCTTAAGATTAAGTTTTTTGACTATGACTTGATCGATTCTGTAAAAGATTGGCGTGCCGACTGGTTTTACGCTGCCAATTTGATCCCTTCTCTTGTCGTCCACTCTGGATCTGGTCCTATGGTGAATGACCGATGGGACAAGAAACTTGATTCACCTGCTGAGATTCAAGTGATCTAGCCACTCCTTGATAGGATTAGCATGCTAAAACAGTAGGGTTTAACCGGTTTTGGCATTATTTTGAGTTTTCTTCGTCGCCGAGTTCAGCCCTTGAAAGAGCGGGAGCACCTTGGCTTCGAGTATTCTAGGGCCGAGGATCCTTCATGCATGGTCCCAGCCCTTGAGCTGACCGATGAGGAGGTACTCGAGCGTCTCTAGAAGATGCTAAAAGGAGTGAGCATTATTCCTCCTGCTGTCTTCGAGTTCTCTGTCAACAATCTGCCCCTAGCGGTGAGTTGTTTATCTCTTTGTTTGGATACTTTATGTACTCTTGCTGCATCCATTTTTGCTTAGCTTTTCCTTGTCTTGCTATTTTATCCTTTTTCGTAGGAGCTTGGGCGAAACTTTGTTGACCCGATCCCTCTTGATGTTCTCCCTGCTGTGGCAGAGACTGGGATAAACTTGCTGGAACTTCTGCAACTAGTAAGTCCCCACCCTCCACAGCGCTTCCTAGAGTTTCTTCCAGATTTGTTGATGTATATGAAGAATATGTTCCTCGTCTAGTCCCTCGCGGTCCTCATAGTGTCCCGAAGAGGGGGCGAACGGATGGGTCTTCATCTGGCCTGCCTGTCTCCAAGAAGCCTTGTAAACCAAGTACTCTCTCAGGTACTCCAGTTGTTGCTAGCATGCTCTTAGGTGAGCACATTTAATACTCTTTGTTCCTTTGTTTTCCTGTTTCTCTCTTGAACCGAGTACTTTTTATTCTTTTTTCAGCGGGTGCTCTGGTTTCCTTGGCTGAGGGAGAGGAGGATG